>NW_017671680.1:245580-248061 GCF_001879085.1 Nicotiana attenuata
AATATATATATATATATATATATATATATATATATATATATATATATATATCATATCAGTAATAACATGATCATTCACCCTTATTACTCCTTTGCGGAGTGCAACCCGATCCCACCAATCCACCCTTATTACTCCTCAATATATTCTCCCTTATTCCTCTTCAACATATCAACAACCAAACATAGTTTAAAATCAACAACAACAACAATTCAACAACCCAATCACAAGTATTTATACCACCAAGAATATGAGTACACGACAACAAGAGAATCACAGAAAAACCAAGAAGCACAACACCCTTTAAAAAAATAACAAGACATATAAAGCACGTGATAACTACATCGGCAACGACAATAATTTGGACACATAACATATATGCACAGTGTCATAGAGAAATTCACAATTAAGGGATAACAAAACAATAAGGGGGACAACCACTTCAATTAAGGCAAATAAGGGCCAAGTAACAAGTAAGAGTTAGAGGAAAGCTAACAACATCGTATGGAGCATATAGAGGTAAAACAAGCAATTAGGAAACCCAATCATATCGGAAAAGCATCCCACTTAATGAACATAAGGACCTAAGAACCCTAAAGGAAAACTTTCCCACAAATATGTAACGACCCGGCCGGTCGTTTTTGGAATTTACGCCCCGATCCCCCATTAACTGCTTTCCCTAAGTTCATTTCTGCTATTTTGGTTTGCCGGGACGTTCGGTATTAGGATTCGGAGTGTTTTGGGACACTTAGTCCCTAAATGAGAGTTTAAGAGTTGAAAAATGGTCCGTATTCGGAATAGTGTGAAGACGACCTCAGAATGGAAACCCGATGATTCCGTTAGCTCCGTTAGGTGATTTCGGGGTTGGGAGCGTGTTCGGAATGTTATTTGGAGGTCCGTAGCTCATTTAGGCTTGAAATGCCGAAGTTTGGATTTTTGAAGTTTCCGGTCCGATAGTGAGTTTTTGATCCGAGGGTTGGATTTGAATTCCGGAAGTTGCTGTAGCTCCGTCATGTCATTTGGGATGTGTGTGCAAAATTTCAGGTCATTCGGACGAGGTTTGGTTAGGTTTTTGATCGAAAGCGTATTTGGTTAGAATTTGAAGTTCTTAGGCTTGAATCCTTTATTTAATCGGGTTTCTGGTGTTGTTTGAGGTGTTTTGAGGATTGGTGCAAGTTCGAATAAGGTATTAGGTGGTATTGGTGCTTTTGGTTGAGGCCCCGGGGGCCTCGGGATGATTTCGGGTGGTTAACGGGGAAATTTTCTAAGTTGTTGCAGCTGGTATGTTTTCCCTTCTGGTATTTTCGCTTCTGCGGTTTGGGAACCGCAGAAGCGGAGCCGCAGAAGTGGCTTCCTCATCGCAGAAGCGATTTTTGGCTTCCCCTCAGAGACCGCAGAAGCGGTCATCTTTTCGCAGAAGCGGAACCGCTGGAGCGGTCATGTGTTCGCAAAAGCGAAATTTCCCCCTTTAATGAGAAATTGCAGAAGCGGTTATTTTGCCGCTTAAGCGGGACCGTAGAAGCGGTCCCTTGTCCGCAGAAGCGGAATGTCTGGGCAGAAATAGGAAATTTCGAGGGTTTAATTTCATAAGTTTGAAAATCAATTTTGAGCTCGGGCAAGGGCGATTCTGAGAGGATTTTGGAGAGGAGATTATTGGGTAACATTTCTATGATCCTTTCTAATTATATTCTATCATTTAGTAGTTAAATCCACCTTTTAAATTCGAATTAAGGATCAAAAATGGAAGAATTTGGGTGAAAGTTCATTGACTAAACTATTGGGTTTTGAGGGAGCATTTGACCTCCGATTTCTGAGATTTTTATATTGTTAGACTCGTGAGAGTACGAGGTTTCTGAAAATGTGAAAATTATTCGGTTCCGAGACGTTGGCCTGAGGGGCGTTTTGGTCATTTCACCTATTTTTGCGCCTTAGCTTTAATTTCAATAGTGGAATCAGTTGTTTGCAATATTATTTACGATTTATAATTTAATTGAATAGATTTGGGCCATTTGGAGTCGGATACTCGTGGCAAGGGCATCGTTCCCTAGTTGATTTCGCACCGGTTCGAGGTAAGTGGCTTGCCTAACCTTGTGTGGGGGACTTCGTCCCTTAGGATGTGATAATTGGTAATTGAATGCCTTGTACGTGAGGTGACGAGCGCGTACTTGAGCAAATTGTTGAAACTTGGATTTTTACTTAAATACTTGATTTGGATTCTTTTTCATATTTGCCTTACTTTACTTGCTTTTATAGCCTGTGCTAGCGTAGAAGAGCATGTTTAATTGATCCAAGCTGCCTATTTGTTTAAATTGTCTTAACTGTGATTATGTGGAGCATGTTAGGCCAGTATTATTTGATGCCTTGTATTGTTGTACTTAAATTTCTGAATAATTCATTGATGTTGGTTGCGCATTTACATTGGGACTACGGATGCGGATTTCGGGAGTCCCCCCGTTGATTGTTACTTTGGGACTACGGGTTTGA
>NW_017671680.1:248081-259688 GCF_001879085.1 Nicotiana attenuata
TTTGAAATGATTAGAGTGGGGCTAAGTTCGTATGATGTTATGGGATGTGTTGGTACATTTGGTTGAGGTTCCGGGGGCCTCGGATGAGTTTCGGGGTGAGTTTTGAGCGAGTTCGGACATTTCGGCACTCGGAAGTTGTTCCGGATCATGGAGGGGCCGCGGACAGCGGTAAATCATAACCCCAGCAGCCAAAAGGACCGCTGTCAGCGGTGATATTTCGATGTAGCGGTGGAATTTCTGCTGTAGCGGAAAACGGTCCGCGGTCGCGGTCATGAAGAATCCGCAGGTTCGTTGGTCCGACTTCGGAAGCCTATATCTTCTGATCTACAAGGAACTTTAATATGATTCAAAAAGGAAAGTTGTAGCCCTTCGTGTCTAGTTTCAAGAAAGGTAAAGAAATCATAATTTAGACATCTGTAGAGAAAGTTATGGCCAAATACTAAGGCCTGTCTGTGCAGCCACCAGAAGGCGGACCGCGCTACTTTTTCGCAACCGCGGAGGGGTGAGCGCTGCAGCGGTGGTTTTACCGCGGTCAGCGGTGATGGGAATCCGAGAGGGGCACTATAAATATGAGATTTAGGGTTTTATTTCATATTTTTACCTAGAGAGCTCGGATCTTGGCGATTTTTCGAAGGTTTTTCAAGAAGTTCATCGGGGTAAGTGATTCTAACTCGGATTTGGCTAAAATACATGAATATATCATTGAATTCATCATTTGATTCGTGATTTGGGATGGACTTTGGGAAAAATTGTGAAATCTTTCAAAAAATATAAAATGATGATTTGATGGACCAAATAGTATCGGAATTGGATAATTTTTGTATAGGTGAACTCGTATCGGAATGGGTACTCGATTTTTGTAAATTTTGTTGTTTTCCGAGGTGCGGGCCCGGGGAGTTGACTTTTGTTGGCTTTTTGCAAATTGTATAAGAATCATAATTTTGTTAATTGGAATTGTTTTCTCTTGCATTGTTAGATGTATTCAAGTCGCTTTTGGCTAGATTGAGCCGAGCGTTGGTGAATTGGTAAAGGAAAAGCTAAATTGAGTACTGAATTGGTCGGATCGAGGTAAGTATCTTGCCTAACCTTGTGTGGGGCCCTTCCCCTTAGGAGTTGAGTCTTCTATGCTATTTGTAGTCCGTGCACGCGAGGTGACGAGTGTGTGCTCGGACTTATTGGTGGGAAAATTTATCTTTAGGGTTCTTAGGTCCTTATGTTCATTGCATGGGAAGTATTCCGTTATGATTGAGTTTCCTAATTGCTTAACCTACCTCTATATGCTCCATACAATGTTGTTAGCTTTCCTCTAACTCTTACTTGTTACTTGCCCCTTTTTTGCCTTAATTGAAGTGATTGCTCCTTATTGTTTTATTATCTCTTAATTGTGAATTCCTCTATGACCCCGTGCATATATGCTATGTGCCCAAATTGTTGTGGTTGCCGGTGTAGTTATCACGTTCTTATTATGTCTTGTCATTTTGTTAAGGTTATTGTGCTTCTTGGTTTTTCCGTGGGTCTTACATTGTGACTGTTGTGATTCTTATTATGTACTATTTATGCTTAAATTGATGATTATTCATGTTGGACAAGACTTATGGCATTTTATTGGTATTTGACCATTGTTGAGTATTGACTCAAGTTGGGATTTATTTTGTGAAAGTAACTGTTGGAACGAGATTGGTTATAGTTGATTCCCTTGCCGGGGTGTATTTGTTTCTATTGTTGATTCCCTTGCCGGGATGTATTTGTTTCTATCGTTGATTCCCTTGCCGGGATGTTATTGTTTCTACTGTTTGGGTGAGGAAAGATGATAAAGTACGAAGGGTGATGCCGTACACATTTACATTGTATTGATGCATATGGTGAGGAAGAGTGATAAAGCACGAAGGGTGATGCCGTGCATATTTACATTTATATTGATGCATATGGTGAGGAAGAGAGATAAAGCACGAAGGGTGATGCAGTGCATATTTATATTATTCATATGGTGAGGAAGAGTGATAAAGCACGAAGGGTGATGTTTTGCACATTTCTATGATTGATTGCATGGTGAGGATTGAGGGTTAAAGCACGAAGGGTGATGCCGTGCACTTTCTGTTTGCTGTGTTTATTTGTTGTTATCAATTCAAGTGTTTTAACTATTTAGATTCCTTTACTGCTGTGATCCCTTGTGTTGGAACCCATAGTGTTTTCAATACTTTGCCGTATTTATATGTATATTTCAATACTTCAAGTTTCAATAATTGTTTCATTTTTAATTTAATTAGTTACTCAATTAAATTCCCTTAAACCGTCTAAGGTTGAATTTTACTTAAAAAAGAAATTTCTACTAAGTTAATTTATTAAATCCCTTGTTAAAGGTAATAATTCATTCGATGTTGTATTTTAATTGAAAATGGTATTTTCTTTATTCAAATAATTTCTAAAAATAACTTCATCTTTTCTTGCTGAGTTCCTAATTGGTTTAGAAGCTGTACTCTACTTTATGTTATGTAAATGAGACTCCGTGAATATCTTAATTGCATTGGTTATGGACCCTATGTACTGAGTAACATAAGAATGTTGTTGTGCAAAGGGAGATAGAAATATGTGGGCACAAGGTGCCGGGTGTGCTAAGTGTTTGGTAATTGAGGTATGATATGAGACATCGAGTTTGAGATGGCTGGAATTGTGCACCAGAAATGATATGATTTATTGAGCTGACATCGCCTTCCTTGTTTTAGTACATTTTTACTTGTCTGTGTTCCGGCTATGTTGGTGTTAATTTATTTGGTTATCTTTCGTTTCCATCCGTGTTTCCCTTTATTGTTTCTATTGATTGTCGTTTGTTCTTTCTTTACTGTTGATATTACTTTGTCATCGTTAGGTTGATAGTTTATTATCATATCATGTTCAATTTATTTGACCAATAGGTGTCTGGACTGTTCCTCATCACTACCCCACCGAGGTTAGTCTTGATACTTACTGGGCACCGCCATGGTGTGCTCATACTACACTTCTGTACATTTTTGTGTACAGATCCAGGTATTTGATCGGTAGTAGCTGTGCGGGTCGTTGCGGTGGAGACTCAAGGTAAACCTGCTACCGCGTTCGCAGGCCTCGGAGTCACCTTCATTTGTACTTATTTCCATTTTTTCCTTTTGTTTCGGAACAGTGATGTATTTATTTTTTATAACTACCCTTAGAAAGGCTTGTGACTTTTACCACCGGTTTTGGGAATTGTAATTTGTTCAGAGTAGATTAATTTAAAGTTAGTAAATATCAATGTTATTTCAGATAATGTTAGGCTTACCTAGTTTAGAGACTAGGTGCCATCACGACTCCTTCGGAGGGATTTTTGGGTCGTGACAGTTCGTGAATCTACTCGTGCCTTCGGTGAAGATGCCTCCTCCCGGAGTCCTCAATCCGAAAATTAGAAACAAAAAAGGAAGCGTACCTCCTCGGCGGGGACTTAGGAGAAGAGAGTGAAAGAAACATCAACCGAACCGGCCAGAGTGATGTTGAAGAAGGAGTTCATGATGAAGAGACCACCCTTTAAAGAAGAAAAATATCTTCATCAGCTCAAACTGGGTTCTCGGCCGGGAGAGCTTCATACTTCCCCACTAGAGGACGTCCAAGAACTCTGGGGGAAATGGACATAGTCGAAAATGCTTCATCCCATTTTCGAATCCCCACGTTTTTTTTCTGGTCAAAGGAGTTCAATTCCTGACCTCCCTCAACTTCTGAGCCGATAAAAACTTCTTCTCCATCTACAGTAGCCGCTTCTTCTCCACCAGCCACAGCTAAACAAGTAGGAAATGCCCCTTCTCCACGACCGCTCGACCATGGGAACTTGGAAAATAGTTATTCGGCACCCTCTCAAGAACTTTATGGAAAACGAAGTGCCATTCTTTCGATTTTGAAGGAGTGCCACATACATTCAAAATTGGTGGAACTTGCTAATTATCTGAAGCCGCTGGCCACAGAAACGGATTAAAGAAAAATGGACTCTCTTTCTGGGGAATGCCTAATAAGTAATAGTATGCAATGCTCAGCCCAGGTAATAATCTAACTTCTTTCTATCTTCTTTCAATTTATACTTTGCAACATTAACTTTGGTTCTCCGCTTTTTCAGGCCAACTTTCTTGCCTCTGAGGAACCGAAAAGGTTGATTTTTGACAAATAAGAGCTTGCTTTAGAACGAGGTCAACTTGTAGCCAATCGAAATCAGCTTCTTGAGCGCCTCCCGATGTTGGAGGCAAGAATTGCTCAAATGGAAGACCTTGAGGTACAACTGCAGCTGTCCGAGCAAGATATCATGGTCCACAGCCTGCCGCTCAATTGTATGAAGACCTCAAGGATACAAAGGCTAAGTGGGCCGAACTCCATGGCGTTGTAACTGCTACTGCCGAGTGTGAGTCCATCTTTATAAAACCGGTTAATAATTTGAAGGCTAACTTGTGCTCCAAAACCGAGGAGGCCAATGCTGCCGAGGAGAAGAGAGCAAAAATGGAAGAAAAACTCAAAAGATTCATGGATCAGAATCGACTTCACTCAACCACCAACATTGAGGTCATTTCAAAAATCAGCACAACAAAGCTAAAAATGAAAGCTCTAATCCAAGATATATAAGATCCGAGAAAAATTCTAAGACCAAGAAGATTCCCCCGTCTTCAAGTAAACCTACACCATATATCATACGAAGATGAAGACTTTGGAGGAGGCCAAAGAATGCATTGCCAACATTGACGACTGTATTGCCAAGGCCCGGGACTTGTCACGACACAAAATCCCTCCGAAGGAGTCGTGATGACACCTAGTCTCTAAACTAGGTAAGCCTAACATTTACAGAATTAACATTGATATTTACTAATTTCAAATTAGATAACACCGAACAATTACAATTCCCAAAAAACTAGTAGTACAATTCATAAGCCTTTCTAAGAGTAGTTATACAAAATAAATACGTAACGGTTCCAGAACAAAAGGAACAAATGGAAATAAGTACAAATGAAGGGGATTCGAGGTCTGCGAACGCAGTAGCAGGTTCACCTTGACTCTCCACCGCGACGATCCGCACAACTACTACCGATCAAATACCTGGACCTGTATAAAAAAATGCACAGAAGCATAGTTTGAGCACACCATGGCGATGCCCAGTAAGTATCAAGACTAACCTCGATGGGGTAGTGACGAGGAACAGTCAAGACACCTACTAGTCAAAGAAATTGAGCATGATATGATAATGAACTACCAAGATAAAATTAACAAATAATATTAATATCAGGGAAAAATCCAACTAAATAGTAGAGACAATAAAGTAAAACATGGATAGTAACGAACGATAATCAAGTAAATTAACACTAACATAACTGGGACACAGACACGTAAGAATACGTTCTAACAAAGAAGGCGATGCCAAGTCAATCAATTACATCGTTTCTAATACACAATCCTGATCACCTCAATACTCGGTGTCTCATATCATAACCTAAATTTCCAAACCTTTAGCACACATGGCACCTTGTGCCCACATATTCCTGTCTCACTTTGCACAACATCATCCGCATGCTACTGAGTACATAGGGTCCATAACCAATGCAATTAAGATATCCAAGGAATCTCATTTATATAACATAAAGTAGATTACAACTTCTAAACCAATTAGGGAAATCAGCAAGAAAAAATGAAGTTATTTTTATAAATCATTTGAATAAAGAAAATACCCTTTACAAATAAAATACAACATGAAATGAATTATTCCCTTTAATATAGGATTTAATAAATTAAAACTTAGTAGAAATCCCTTTTTAAGTAAGATCCAATATCATTGGGTTAGGGAAAATTTAATTGAGAAACTAATTGAAATAAAACATAACATTTATAGGAATTTGAGTTATTGAAAGGTGTATATATACACGGCGAGTTCAATTTTAAAAGTCGTATATAGCAGCGTAATACTAATTCCTTTATTTTAAATCACTATATTACTAATAACTTAACAGGAAAGGAGGAAATGTTTCCACGTAATAAATTTAATTCAAAAATTAATTCACTCAGTGAAACCCGAATACAAATTATAAGTCTTAAACAAATGAACTAGGGTCTTCTCAGTATTCAGCTATAACTAAATCCTAATTGAAATGTAAAAGCACCGAATAACTTGTACATTCAAGAGGAATACATTAGCATATATATATATTGATGCGGCGCGCATCCCGATCCCACCAATCCTCCGTTATTCCTCCGTATCTATTTCAATAAGGTAAATAGTATATATTTGTTGCTGCGTGCAACCCGATCCCACCGATCCTCCCTTATTCCTCCTTAACAATTACAACATGAGTAAATAGAATATATATATATATATATATATATATATATATATATATATATATATATATCATATCAGTAATAACATGATCATTCACCCTTATTACTCCTTTGCGGAGTGCAACCCGATCCCACCAATCCACCCTTATTACTCCTCAATATATTCTCCCTTATTCCTCTTCAACATATCAACAACCAAACATAGTTTAAAATCAACAACAACAACAATTCAACAACCCAATCACAAGTATTTATACCACCAAGAATATGAGTACACGACAACAAGAGAATCACAGAAAAACCAAGAAGCACAACACCCTTTAAAAAAATAACAAGACATATAAAGCACGTGATAACTACATCGGCAACGACAATAATTTGGACACATAACATATATGCACAGTGTCATAGAGAAATTCACAATTAAGGGATAACAAAACAATAAGGGGGACAACCACTTCAATTAAGGCAAATAAGGGCCAAGTAACAAGTAAGAGTTAGAGGAAAGCTAACAACATCGTATGGAGCATATAGAGGTAAAACAAGCAATTAGGAAACCCAATCATATCGGAAAAGCATCCCACTTAATGAACATAAGGACCTAAGAACCCTAAAGGAAAACTTTCCCACAAATATGTAACGACCCGGCCGGTCGTTTTTGGAATTTACGCCCCGATCCCCCATTAACTGCTTTCCCTAAGTTCATTTCTGCTATTTTGGTTTGCCGGGACGTTCGGTATTAGGATTCGGAGTGTTTTGGGACACTTAGTCCCTAAATGAGAGTTTAAGAGTTGAAAAATGGTCCGTATTCGGAATAGTGTGAAGACGACCTCAGAATGGAAACCCGATGATTCCGTTAGCTCCGTTAGGTGATTTCGGGGTTGGGAGCGTGTTCGGAATGTTATTTGGAGGTCCGTAGCTCATTTAGGCTTGAAATGCCGAAGTTTGGATTTTTGAAGTTTCCGGTCCGATAGTGAGTTTTTGATCCGAGGGTTGGATTTGAATTCCGGAAGTTGCTGTAGCTCCGTCATGTCATTTGGGATGTGTGTGCAAAATTTCAGGTCATTCGGACGAGGTTTGGTTAGGTTTTTGATCGAAAGCGTATTTGGTTAGAATTTGAAGTTCTTAGGCTTGAATCCTTGATTTAATCGGGTTTCCGGTGTTGTTTGGGGTGTTTTGAGGATTGGTGCAAGTTCGAATAAGGTATTAGGTGGTATTGGTGCTTTTGGTTGAGGCCCCGGGGGCCTCGGGATGATTTCGGGTGGTTAACGGGGAAATTTTCTAAGTTGTTGCAGCTGGTATGTTTTCCCTTCTGGTATTTTCGCTTCTGCGGTTTGGGAACCGCAGAAGCGGCTTCCTCATCGCAGAAGCGATTTTTGGCTTCCCCTCAGAGACCGCAGAAGCGGTCATCTTTCCGCAGAAGCGGAACCGCTGGAGCGGTCATGTGTCCGCAAAAGCGGAATTTCCCCCTTTAATGAGAAACCGCAGAAGCGGTTATTTTGCCGCTTAAGCGGGACCGCAGAAGCGGTCCCTTGTCCGCAGAAGCGGAAATGTCTGGGCAGAAATAGGAAATTTCGAGGGTTTAATTTCATAAGTTTGAAAATCAATTTTGAGCTCGGGCAAGGGCGATTCTGAGAGGATTTTGGAGAGGAGATTATTGGGTAACATTTCTATGATCCTTTCTAATTATATTCTATCATTTAGTAGTTAAATCCACCTTTTAAATTCGAATTAAGGATCAAAAATGGAAGAATTTGGGTGAAAGTTCATTGACTAAACTATTGGGTTTTGAGGGAGCATTCGACCTCCGATTTCTGAGATTTTTATATTGTTAGACTCGTGAGAGTACGAGGTTTCTGAAAATGTGAAAATTATTCGGTTCCGAGACGTTGGCCTGAGGGGCGTTTTGGTCATTTCACCTATTTTCGCGCCTTAGCTTTAATTTCAATAGTGGAATCAGTTGTTTGCAATATTATTTACGATTTGTAATTTAATTGAATAGATTTGGGCCATTTGGAGTCGGATACTCGTGGCAAGGGCATCGTTCCCTAGTTGACTTCGCACCGTTTCGAGGTAAGTGGCTTGCCTAACCTTGTCTGGGGGACTTCGTCCCTTAGGATGTGATAATTGGTAATTGAATGCCTTGTATGTGAGGTGACGAGCGCGTACTTGAGAAAATTGTTGAAACCCGGATTTCTACTTAAATACTTGATTTGGATTCTCTTTCATATTTGCCTTACTTTACTTGCTTTTATAGCCTGTGTTAGCGTAGAAGAGCATGTTTAATTGATCCAAGCTGCCTATTTGTTTAAATTGTCTTAACTGTGATTACGTGGAGCATGTTAGGCCAGTATTGTTTGATGCCTTGTATTGTTGTACTTAAATTTCTGAATAATTCGTTGATGTTGGTTGCGCATTTATATTGGGACTACGGATGCGGATTCCGGGAGTTCCCCCTTGATTGTTTACTTTGGGACTACGGGTTTGATTCCCGGGAGATCCCCCTGTACTTTTATTTTGGGACTACGGTACGGTATCCCGGGAGTTCCCTGACTTTTATATTGGGACCCCGGGAGTTTCTCTGCACTTTTATTTTGGGACTACGGGACGGTATCCCGGGAGATCCCCCTGCACACTGATGATTGGATTACGGGACGGTATCCCGTGAGATCTTTTGATATCGATATGAGATTTGGACTACGGGACGGTATCCCGGAAGTTCCATTGGAAAGTTGAAAAAGGGCTACAGGACGGTATCCTGGGAGACCCCCGTCGGTATTCTTGTAATTTTTCTGTATTTACTCTGTGTTTCTGTTTTGTCTTGCAGTTCTATATTTCATTGATCTGTCTTATCACATCGCTGTGTTCATTAGCTTTCTTCAGACTTCGATACTGTTAATATCTTACTATTTTATTGTTTCTGTCTCAGTAGGGCCCTGACCTTTTCCTCGTCACTACCCAACCGAGGTTAGGCCTGGCACTTACTGAGTACCGCTGTGGTGTACTCACGCCTCTTCTGCGCATGTTTTTCATGTGCAGATCCAGGTGCTTCTGAGCAGGCGTACCGCCAGTAGCTGTTAGGGAGCGTATTGGGGACTTGAGGTATACATCTGCTACGTCCGCAGATCCGCAAAGTCTCCTTCTCATTTTATCCATAATTGTTAGATGTTATTTCGATCCCTCTTTGTATTAAACTATTCTGGTGACTAGAGTAGTGTAAGATTTCTTATAGCCTGTGTTGCCCGTGGGTTTCCGGGTCTTGGAGGTTATTTCAGTATTTTGTATTAAAGTGTATGTGCCAGGCGGCAACTGTATACCTTACTCATATTATTTAGCTTCGGATATAAATTTCGCAAATGTTGTTACTTCCGCAATGTGTTAGGCTTACCTAGTCGTGAAGACTAGGTGCCGTCATGACGTGTTCACAATTGGTGAACTAGGGTCATGACAAGTTGGTATCAGAGCCCTAGGTTCATAGGAGTCACGGAACACAGGCCGGTTTATTAGAGTCTTGCTGATCGGTACGGAGACGTCTATATTGATCTACGAGAGGCTATGTAACTGTTTAGGAAAAAAACAATCTTCACTTCATTGGATTCCTTGTCATGCGATATTTTTGACATCAATTCTAAACTTCTGTCTTCTATTCTCTCACAGATGGTAAGGACACACGCTACACGAGAAGACCAGGCACCCGCGCCCCCTGCTGCCGCCGTCAGAGGCCGGGACCGGGGAAGAGGTCGAGGACGCGCCCGAGGTGCAGCCACAGCACCCGCGCGCGCTGATGCTGAGGTACCACCAGCAGATCCAGTTGGAGCACAGGCACCTGGTACACCTACTATAGCTACTACTACTCCAGCGCTCCAGGAGACCCTGGCTCAGTTCATGAGCATGTACACTACTTTGGCTTAGGCCAGGTTGCTTCCCCTCGCTGTAGCCACATCTCAGGCCGGGGGAGGGGGCCAGACTCCCGCAGCCTCCTGAGCAGAGAGTGCCGATGGAGCAGGTTCCGGAGGTTATTCCTGTACCGCCTGCAGCACCAATACCGCCCCGGGATGGAACAGCTGTCTCAGAGGACGAGCAGCGCAGGCTAGAAAGGTTCAAGAAATATGTACCCCCAGTGTTCAGTGGCTTAGCTTCAGATGACGCCTTGGGATTTTTGGAGGAGTGTCATCGCATTCTTCGTACTATGGGCATAGTGGAGTCTAGTGGGGTTTCTTTCACCGCCTTTCAGCTTCGGGGAGCCGCCTATGATTGGTGGCGTACTTATGAGTTGGATAGTCCAGTCGAGTCTGCTTCACTGACTTGGACCCAGTTCTCGGACATGTTTATGAGGGAGTTTGTTCCCCAGAGCCTCAGGGATTCATGGCGCGCGGAGTTTGAGCATTTGCGCCAGGGTGCTATGACAGTCTCAGAGTATGCCATCCGTTATACTAGGTTGGCCAGACATGCACCGGCTTTGGTCGCCACAGTTCGGGAGAGAGTGCGGAGGTTTATCGAGGGTCTTATTCCGCCCATCCGGTCCAGCATGGCCCAAGAGTTAGAGATGGATATTCCCTACCAGCAGGTAGTGAGCATTGCTAGACGGATTGAGGGTATGCTCGCCAGGGAGCGAGGGGAGAGGGAGGCCAAGAGGTCTCGAGAGTCGGGTCATTACTCTGGTGCCCGTACTTCATCAGCCGGACGTTATGGTAGGGGTTATTCTGGTCGCCCTGTTCATTCAGCCTTGCCAGCAGCCGGTAGTACTCCAGCTCCACCAGCACCTCAGGAGCCTTATTATGCGCCTCCAGTTTCTAGCACGCCTCCTGCGCGGGGTACCTCCAGAGGTCAGTCCAGCGGACCTAGCTCCAGTCAGTCACAGCCACCACGTCCTCCCAGAGCTTGCTTCGAGTGTGGCGATACACGTCACTTGGTTAGGGACTGCCCCAGACTTGGTAGGGGTGCATCTTCACAGACTGCTCAGCCACAGCGTGCTTCTCAGAGTTCTCAGGCTATGGTTCCAGCTCCCACTGCTGCCCCACCTGCCCAGCCTGCCAGGGGCGGAGGCCGGGGAGATAGAGGTCGCCCTCGTGAGAGGGGTCGGGCCAGATATTATTGCATTCCTGCTCGTACGGAGGCGGTTGCCTCCGATTCTGTCATCACAGGTATTATTCTGGTTTGTCACAGAGAGGCATCGGTTCTATTCGATCCGGGCTCTACTTACTCTTATGTGTCTTCTTACTTTGCCCCGCATTTGGGTGTGCCTCGGGATTCTTTGAGTGCCCCCGTTTATGTTTCTACTCCTGTGGGAGATTC
>NW_017671680.1:263673-264402 GCF_001879085.1 Nicotiana attenuata
TGGAGCGGTCATGTGTCCGTAAAAGCGGAATTTCCCCCCTTTAATGAGAAACCGCAGAAGCGGTTATTTTGCCGCTTAAGCGGGACCGCAGAAGCGGTCCCTTGTCCGCAGAAGCGGAAATGTCTGGGCAGAAATAGGAAATTTCGAGGGTTTAATTTCATAAGTTTGAAAATCAATTTTGAGCTCGGGCAAGGGCGATTCTGAGAGGATTTTGGAGAGGAGATTATTGGGTAACTTTTCTATGATCCTTTCTAATTATATTCTATCATTTAGTAGTTAAATCCACCTTTTAAATTCGAATTAAGGATCAAAAATGAAAGAATTTGGGTGAAAGTTCATTGACTAAACTATTGGGTTTTGAGGGAGCATTCGACCTCCGATTTCTGAGATTTTTATATGGTTAGACTCGTGAGAGTACGAGGCTTCTGAAAATGTGAAAATTATTCGGTTCTGAGACGTTGGCCTAAGGGGCATTTTGGTCATTTCACCTATTTTCGCGCCGTAGCTTTAATTTCAATAGTGGAATCAGTTGTTTGCAATATTATTTACGATGTGTAATTGAATTTAATAGATTTGGGCCATTTGGAGTCGGATACTCGTGGCAAGGGCATCGTTCCCTAGTTGATTTCGCACCGGTTCGAGGAAGTGGCTTGCCTAACCTTGTGTGGGGGCTTCGTCCCTTAGGATGTGATAATTGGTAATTGAATGCCTTGTACGTAAGGTGACGAG
>NW_017671681.1:0-1579 GCF_001879085.1 Nicotiana attenuata
ACTCATATCCCAATCCGAAGGTGGTGCCGTGTTCTGAGCTTGATGGCTAGTCCTGAGATCTGCCAAGTCCCTTGCCAGGTTCATACCCGCTCCAGTTCAATATGCTTTCAATTTTGTTGTCCCACCACTTGTCCTTATGAATGGCGTTGACTCGCTCGATGTGATGATAGGTCTCCCCACCTATCTTCCTTCTTCCTCCGACTGGGATGGTCTGGTGACTGTATATGGGATTGCTACCGTCGCCGTGAATAATCACCTCTTGGTGATTCCATTCGAACTTCACTGCCTGATGTAGGTTTGATGCTACGGCCCTAACGGCATGAATCCAAGGCCGCCCCAGAAGCAAGTTGTAAGATGCGGGCACGTCTATCACTTGAAAATCAACATCAAACCAAGTAGGCCCCATTTGCAGACATAAGCTAATTTCCCCAATAGTGGACCTTTAGGAACCGTCGAAAGCTTTGACGATGATGGCTCCATCCTTGATCTCATGCAGGCTCTTTCCCAACGTTCTGAGAGTTAACAATGGACAAATATTGAGGCTGGACCCTCCATCAATCAGGATTCTGGTGATAAAATAATCTTCGCACTGCACGGTGATGTGCAATGCCTTGTTGTGACTCAACCCTTCTGGTGGTAGCTCATCTTCATGAAAAGTGATTTTGTGACTTTCCAATACCTGACCCACCATGTTTGTCGTTTCTCCTCCAGTGATATTGCTTGGTACATATGCCTCACTCAGCACTCTTAACAAGGCATTCTTGTGTGCATCGGAATTCTGTAGCAAAGCAAGGATAGAAATCTGCGCCGGTGTTTTGTTCAACTGATCAATGACTGAGTATTCCTTCACTTATATCTTTCTCCAAATATCATCGAGCCCGGTTTTAGTGATGGCTTGTCGACCAGAGGTCTGCTTACTCGACTCAGCCAAGTGTTCCGGAGTATAAACCCTGCCGGTTCTTGTCATACCTTGTGCCGCAACCGTTTCCCCGAACTTGGCTTTCCCCTTCCTTCTTGCCTCGGCTATGTAGTCCCATGGTATGGCTTTTGTGTGGAATGGCGTTACGGATGTCATTGCCACTGGAATGGGCACCCTTTTTTTGGAAGGTAATACAGCAACTTCAAATGGCACAAGCGCCTTTGGGGACCCAAACTCGACCTCAATTGGTGTTGGCGACTTTGTAGAGGCCGGTGTTTCAAACTCAAGTGGTATGGACATGTTCACCTCGGCATCTTCAGAAGGCTGAATCTGCTACAGGCGGATTAAGGGTGAGTGTTGGTTTCTTTGGATCGTCGCCTTCGGTGATCAAACCGATTGATCCCTTGGGATCCCAATCATCCTCTATTTCAATCATATGGACACCTCCACCCTTGTGGTCTGGTAGAGGGTTATTGCGGACATTCGGGGCTGGCTCCTTTGCCATGATGATCTTGTTGTCAATCAAAGTCTGGATCTTATCCTTCAGAGAGTGGCATCATCAATGGTATGCCCTTTTATGCCAGAATGGTATGCACAGGTTTTATTTGGGTTTACCCATTGGGAAGGGTTTTCAGGGGTTATAGCAGGGATAGGGGTGAC
>NW_017671681.1:2867-124138 GCF_001879085.1 Nicotiana attenuata
GTGTGGCTTTGAGGATGGGGCTGGGGTGAGTGTGGCACGGGCTCCACGTAGGATGGGGGGTGTTGTGTTGGGTGTGGCAGTGGTCATTTGTGGAGTTCAGCGGTTCCGGGATGAGCAATGGAGTGTTGTTGGGAGTGTGGCAAGTATTGCAGTGGTGGTGAGGAGCGGGCTGCTTCGGGATGTTTTGTGGAGGTATGGGATTCTGAGTATTTGGGAAGGTAACTTCTGGAGTGGTAAGGGAAAATGACAGACATGCCAAATTCCGGACTTGATCAAGCTCTTCTTGGAATTTTAGTAGTTTTTGTTCTATCTGAGAGGCATTTTCCTTGGGGACCATAGCACCACGAGTGACCTCTACCCGTTCAGCTGAGTTGTTTGAATCTTCCATTTTTCTTTTGCTTTTGTGCCTGACGGGACTGGGAGGAGGAGTAGGTGGAGGGCCCTTGGATCTGGTAAAGTATGTTGATATTGCCAGAGTTCACGAACTAACCTTTGGGGAGGGGAATAAACAAAAAGTAAAACAAAAGGTGACAAGTTAGTAAGGATCATAAGGAAAAATGTTGCGATATTTAAACACGTAGTGCAGGAAATATAAAGCGTGTCCTAATTTTGGGGGACCTCGTTGTGCCTGAGGTAGGCCTCGACAAGTAAATTTGGAGAACTTGGGATGCTAAATGCCTCATTTTATTGATAAAAAGGTAGACGAATCCCAAAACGACACTAAATAAAAGGAAATAAAAATGTCACTAGTGGCCATAGGCCTTATTACATTTCTCAAAGCAAAAAGGAAAAGCTCCTATCTATTTGATCCCAGAAGGACCTTCCCCAGACTCGGCAGTGTTAGCTCCCTCGAATAGCTCTCCAGCTCGTGCAATCCTAGCAGCAGGTAAGCTCTGTCCAGATGTCCTCCTTCATTCCCTTCAGCAGCTCGGCAGTCTTCGACCCTCTTTAGAAATTTCTTTTCCAGTTCCAATATACCTCGCTCTAAATAGACCAGTCATTTGTTGGCGCTGACAGCCATATCCTTCCATTCTTCAATTAGTTTTTGATTGGATTCTTGTATTTCACGGTGCTCATTTTCACATTCCCGCATCCTTTTGCGTAGTTGGTTGTACTTTACTTGTGCTTCAGCCTTTTCATCGATGATTCTGTGACCTCGAACAAACCCAGGTTGACCCAAATTGTTGTGATTGTCCTCCAGCCAGCCTGAATAATGTGGGGTACAACCAGCATGGCAGCGATCCGGTTCGATGGTGTCTTTTCCCAAGACAATTTTGCAGTGCCACATATGCTGAGCCTTGCACCTGTGCGGACTATCGTCGTTCTGGAAGTCAGCCTAGAAGTGACTCATCTTGTCGACCCTTGGTATAACCTGCTTCCTACCAGCCTGTCTCATAACTCGAAGAGGGACATAAGGGTAGGTCACCCTCAAACCAATCAATATCAGAAATGGCGCATCCCTAGATCGAACGATGAATTCTTCAGTAGGGAACCACTCGAACATCCATTGCACTCGATCCTCAGTCAGATTATCAAAGAGTTTGACCCATTCTCTAGCATTCTCCGGTTGGGCGAACATGTTGGGCATGTAATTCATTCGCTTCGGGTGATGAAAGGCGATATGATCGTCCCAGTCTCTACGATGGATTTCCTGTCGGTATTCACCCTTTTGGAGGTATTCCATGAGCCATAGTTGAAGTAGCAGATTACAACCCTCGAAATGCTTGGCCCCTTGTTGACACCTTTCTAGGGCTCGGTATATTTCTGCAATGATTATTGGCATAAGACTGAATGGTTGTCCGTCAATTCCTTCCATTAGAGTTTTGTTGACCATAGCTAGCCTGGTTTGGATTCTTGCTTTCTTTATTGGAAACACTATCATCCCCAAGAAACAGAACATGAAGACAAAGACCCTTCGATGGATATGCCCTAATGATGTAAGGGCGAACTCGTCAGGATAAGTACGATAAGATTTGTTGTGACCGTACCTTTCGTACAGATAGTCAAAGGGAATGTATGACTCCTTCAAACATGTCAAGTCAGGATTCTTCTTTAGACCCATCATTTTGAGAAAACCTCTACCTTTGCAATTTTCCGGCATCAACAAACCCGGAGTTTCCCGCGGTATTCCAGCCAGTCCTCCTATCTCCTCAATCAAAGGTGTCATCTCAATGTCTCCGAAGCAGAATATCGACCTATCACAGTCCCAGAATAGAGTGGCAGCTTCTATGATTTTGTTGTCGGGTTGAATTTTTAGGAGAGAAGGTAGGTTTCCTAGATATTTTCGAACAAGAGCTTGATCACTGGAATGAAGATCTTCCCACCATCTTAATAATCTGGGGTGAATGTTGGTGACCATGCCGAATCTGGGGACCTCGTGCCTCATTTCTGCAAGACAAAAGTGTTAGACCTTTACCCCCACCAGATTCGACTATTTAATATCAACAATTAGCATAAGAAGCATTTAGTTCTCCAAATGAATGCACAGAACGTGGTAGTGTCCGTTTGGGTTTCAAGGAAACCCAGTGGACTTTGGACAAGGCTATCTTAAAGAGTCATTATGCGGACAACATAACTGACTCGGCTAGGTTTGACAATAATGCATGCACAATTAAATAGAGTAGGGTTTCTATGGAGTATTAGACTGGTACCCTTGAGCGGACAACTCAAGGGGGAAAGGCACGGAACCGTCGACTATACCGTTGATCGACTGGTTTTACCGCAAATATGCCTTTGCCGGATTTAGGGGGCGATAACATCGGAAGGGCGCAATCACTCATTATAAGCGTTGCTATGGTATTTTGTTTAGCACGAGTGGAATATGATGTTGAATATGCAGTTACAATAATTAAACAAATTGTCATGTATTTGCACGTTCATAGAGTAATAATTACAATAGTTTCTCATAATTTACAACAGCATTAAAGGAAAGCAATAAAGGGAAGCATTAAGAAAAGAAACAAAGAGCCAAGTTAGTTTCGTAGTAGAAGAAAGAATAAATACTTAAAGGCATTTAAACAAGTAAAGACATGCAAAGAAACATAAAGTCACAAATAGCATGAAATGGTAAAAGCCTTAAAGAATTCCCCAGCGGAGTCGCCATGTTGTCGATGCCCCCTTTCTCTCGCGAAATCGGGTTTATGACATTTGGGCAGACAACTCATTTCCTTTTGGGAATTGGGTTTGCAATTGAAGAGTCGCCACCTAATGATTAAGTGCATTAGGACACTAAAGAAATTTGATTTAGAAAAACCAGAGATTGGGTAAGGGCTTGAAATTATCTCGAGGGGAAGGTGTTAGGCACCCCTCAAGATCCACTAGTGTGGTTCCCGGCCATGCTACAATTGTGACTTTAAGTGCAAATGACAAGTGAACAAGCAACAATTGCAAATACGAGATAGTTGTCACATAACGGTTGCAAGCAACTGAAGCAAAAGAAGTTAAAGAAGCTGAAAGTTGGGAAGAAAGAAATTTTAAAGTTCTGAAGATAAACAAGTAAAAGGAAGGTTTTTACGTAATTGATGCAAGTAATTGAAGTAAAAGAAAAGTTAAAGAAGCTGAAAATTGAGCAGTTTCTTTTTTAAAAAAGAAAAAAAAGAAATTCTGAAAGATTAAACAAGTAAATGGAAGGGGGGGTCCTAGGTTTATAAATAATTTGGATCACCCCACACAACACCCGGTAACCGTTTATACACGTGGTGTTATCGCGTGGTCATCATATCCATATCTACCCTTTCCCACCCCGTTAAGGTATTAAAGCGCGGAATAGTCTCGTTACTTATTACATGCTATTACCCGTCCCAATCCTATCAGTCCCAGAGGCATTTGGGACTACTAGTCCTAAAAGGGGAGGGAGATTTGGGGCTTTTCAGAGTTTAAAAGGATAAAATTCTAAGGTGACAAACAAAAACACATAAAGCAGATATGGGAAACACATAACAGTTAAAAAGGCTCAGACAGGCCTCCTCACTTAAAGACAGATTGTTTAGCATGTCTCGCACGTACTGGTTATGGTCTGAATTAACTTAAAGTGTTAAGGCAGGCTGATTTATCACATATTTTCAGATAAGAAGTCCGAATTAGGCCTGCCTGCTGGTTGTAATTATCAAAGATTGGTGAAGTTGATTAATTACCTAATGGCTTGCCTAGGTGAAACATATAGGCATGATATCTAATAATGCAGGAGTACACTGATTTTAAAGAAGGCTTGCCGATTATAGAAAAACATAAGTTATGTGGGTATTGGGTATCGTTCCCACTAATTTTAGACTTGTAGACGATTCAGATTCAGCTGGTTACTCCTATAGGCATGCTTTCTAAGCGTGGTTGGTTTGAAAAACGTTTATAGAAATGCAGGAGTCCTATAGGCATGGTATCTAGAAGGCAATTTGTTATTTAAACCTATAAACTGTTTGCCTAGTGATAGATGTTTATGCAGAATTTAAGAGATCCTATAGACAGGTTCTCTATATGAGATGCAGAAATGCGGAATCCTATAGACATGTTCTCTATATGAGATGCAGAAATGCAGAATCCTATTGACATGTTCTCTATATGAGATGCAGAAATGCAAGAACTATTGATATGATATCTATGTATGAAAGACAGAACTTATAGACATGATTTCTAAAATGCAGAAGTGCAGAAAACCTATAGGGCAGGATTTCGAGAATGCAGAAACGAAAGCAGGATACGATTGCAGAAGTAAATACCTAAGAGCAAGATATCTACCATTATGCATACATGAGTGACCCTTCCCTTTTCACTAAAACCCCCATAAGTTATTACAAAATTATTACAAACCAGAACGAATCAAGAAGAGTAAAATTACATCAGAAATTAGAGTACAACCAAGGAAAGCCTGATTCAGACTCCAGGTCTGAAATATGAAATAAACCAACTCCAAAGATCCAATTTCCAAAGCCTTTCTCATTTTCTGGGTGTGTCAGAGTTCCCAAGAGCCTCATGAACTCCGGGCAGTGCTTACACCCAAATTCATTACAGAATTGAATTATAGTGCAGTGTGGAAGGGCCAACCCTCAAATGTCCAAGTTCAGAGGGAACTCAAGGTCCCCAGAGCAAGGCTCATAGGAGGGGGGCAGAACTTAGAAACTAAGAGTGAGTGTAAGTGCAGAAAGGGGTTTAGGGGAAAGTCAAGACAGGCTGGTGGTCACACCCAGCAATTGGAAGTGCTGGCACACCCCAACCAGCCTGTTAGCCACATTGTTTGGGAGTTAGGATCCTTTAAAGGATCAAGCACAGACATGAACAACAATTTAGATGCTGCCATGCCTGAACCTTAACTCAAACACATAGAGGGGAATAGGGGTATGGGGATTCACAGCAGAAAACGGACGCAAAGAGGACAGTCTACATATTTAACACTAAGCATAGACAGCAAAGTAGACAGGATGATAGAAGCTGTGAAATAAACACATTGGGATGAGGCTGAAACTTAAATTAGAACATACCAGTTTCAGGGAAACAAGAAAGTAAAAGCAGTAGTCTTGTAAAGCCAAATTGCCAGCAAATAGTCAGAATATCTCAGAAGAGAGTAGAGTGTTGGGTGAAGCGTAAGAGTATTGAAATTGAAAGTAAGTAATGTGTGTTAGAGTATTGAACTCAAGGTGTCTTAAAGTGCTAAAAGGTCGTGCCCTTTATAGTGCAGAAAGCAAGTAAGAAAAAGGTAAGAAAATAGTTTTGAAATCAATTACATAAGGTCTCCCTTTAATTAAGGGATTCTGACTTCAAACGGGCAGAATAAATAAGGAAAGAATTTGATCAAAATCTTTTCCAAAGTAGTACAAGAAGGGCAAATACACAGAAAACTATTTAAGGAAAGAGTTTGATAGCAACACGGTTTGTGCAAATAAGGAAAGGCAACCAATCAACAGCCAGTAAAAATCAAAAATTGAGTTTTGGTATGAATGAATCCAACCAGAAAAGGTGAAGAAAGGTTTAATTAAAGAAAATCAGTAACAATCAATCGAACCTTATTAAAAGGAATTTTGAATCAATCACAAATTGGCAAAACCTTTTTTTGAAGGAAGAATTCCTCATATTTAAAGCATACAGACATGTCAAACAAGAAAGAACTGTCATGCTAATTAGAAAGAATCTAGTATAGAAAAGTTCAGAGTCACAAACAAAGAGGCTCAAATTTAGTACATAGATTCAGACTTAGTTTGAGAGAATCCGGGGTTCCATAATAGAACCCTAGTCCACACACAAGATCAAATTCGCCAAAACCCCCAAATCCTAGGGTTTTCAACTCGAATCAGATGCAGAGACGAGAAGACAAATAACTGAAACAGGCTCAGAGGTCTCTTTCAGAGACTCATGAGAAAACACACAGGTAAAATAGCAGGTTCGAAACAAATAGAGTGAAGAAACTGATTTAAAGCATAAAGAACATGTTTTAAGAAAAGCTTGGAACTCAAACAAGTTCAAAAGTCAAAGAGGTAGTATAAACTTAAGGAAACAGTAGATGAAACATGTTTAGAAAGAACTCAAACAAAGTCCAGAAGAAGGCAAATAAAGAACTAAGAGCTTAGTAGAAAATACAGTAAAGGAACACAGGGGTAAACGAACACATAAGATAACGTGTGAAAGCATGATATAGAAACCAGTAGAAGAAAGACCGGAGCACAATAGAAGAATATGCATAATAAGGCAAACATAAAAACACAGTAGAAGGGCATGCGAGGTAGAAAAGAGAACATAAAAACATAGCATAGACAGATTCACACAAAGAAAAGAAGAAAAGGAGTCAGAAAATATTTTAAAACTTTTTCAGAAACCCTAAATCGAAGAGAAACAAATTTTGAAAGAAAAGACTGGGGAAAACATTTTAAAACTCCAGTAGAACACAGATATAGCATAGATCTAAGGAAACAAACAGAGAAAACCTCGGATAGCTTAGGGTTTCAGAGAAACCCTAGAAATGAGAAAGGCTTGGAAGAAAGTCCGATCTTGAGTCGGAGAGGTCAGAAATAGGCTCCTGATGCTTGGATACGCCGGAGCGAGACCGGAGAGGCCTCAAAGCCATGGATCTAAGAGGATTTGAAAGAACACCATCGAGGTCAGACCTCGAAACTTCGAACACCCAGGGTTTAACGGTGGAGGGGGGTGAGTATAGGCCATCCATGGCCTGAGAAGCCATGGATTCCGGTGAAAGTGCGGTTGAAAAGGGCAGAAGATGACTAGGGTTCCGAGGAACCTTCGAGAGAGTTTTGGGAAAGGAGAGTGTTTGAAGGCGGCTAAGAGATGGAAATGAGGGGATTAGGGTATGGTCGGTGGGTTAAAAATGGTAAGGGGTGATCGTGGCCGTTGATCAAAACGATCAACGGCCTGGATTAAAAGAAAAGGCCAGGCGGGTTAATTGGTTGGGTCGGGGGGTCGGGTTACAATTGAGATTGGGCTGGTCTAATTGGGAGTTTGAGATTGGGTCAATTGGAGGGGTCAATTTGGCTATAATTGAAATAAATTAGGGCTATATACTAAATAGCCAGTTTTTCCCTTTTTATTTTATAAAAAATAGTAAAAATGATTCTGAAATTAAATTAAAAGTACTGAATCAGTAAATACTATATAAATATTAATTTAAAAATATTGGAACCAAATTTATAATTATAAAATGCTATTAATCTTAAAATAGGCTAAAATGCAATTATATGCAATTTAGCTTTTAAAATACCAAATAAATTTGTAAAAATTTAAAAAAATTGCCTTAACTATATTTTGGTATAAATATGAGAAATAAAATAAATTATCCACCAAAATGATAATTTTGAAAATAATTATTGGTTTTTATACTGCTAAAATGGGCAATAAATTAATTTTAAAAATCTTTTAGAAATTAGGAAAAATACTAAAACACTTTGGCATGCTTATATATGCATGCATATGTTATTTTAAAAATATATATAGGGAAAAATTGGGTATCAACACTAAAACCCTTAGGGAATTATGTCCTTGCTCAGAATTGCTCTCTTCTTGTTGAATTCATTGTTTCTCTTTGAGTTATGTGATAGTGATGTGTATATACTTAGCCTAATATGTTCTCCTTCCACTGCTAGCTCTAACACATGCCCATTATATGTGTCCAACTTGATTAATTTCTGACCATTATGTTTATGGGTAGCTAGTCATTTATACATGTCGCTTGTTATAAGTCTATGCCTTAGATTCTTGGGAGGAGCTAATTAACACCCATAATTTGCCTGAATGAACTTTTACTGACAATTCCTTTATGGGATCCTGTTTCTACTTACCTACATGAACCATATTTGATGTCGCAATGTTTTTAACCAAACATGTTGCTTTGTTCTGGTGTTTGATCACTCCTGCATTCATTGGTATTGCTTGTGTTCTAGTTGAATCCCAATACATATAGGTTCTATGATCATGCATTGTAGACTGGCCTATGTTCTATGTTTGCCTGTACTATTTAACTTAAGATGATATGTCTTTCTGCCATATCCTTGTGTTCTACTCAGCATGATTAGGCTTATCTTTGATTGTCATTCCCTGAATATGGCTCTGCCTGACCATTCATGACTTGGATTCCTAGGTTTTAAAATCCTTTAGGTTAGTGCTCTATTCTGAACTCATTCGACATGTGCACCCTGTATATGTTTATCCTGTAACCTCAAAGGACCTGTTTCCCCTAACTCTCTCTCATTGTGTTTTTCCGCTCAATATGCTATCTCCTACTAAGTGATTGAACCTGTAATGTTAGTATGCCATATAAACTTGCCATGATGAAGCTAAGCCTTATTGATTCTCTTAGTTTGCATGTTCTTTGTTTAATCAATCCTGTTATGTTTGCTTCTAAAATGTGAATGCACTTTTCTTTAAATTCTGTCATCTAGTCGCTGTTAGTAGGTCCCAGAATTCTTTAAGTGATTTCTATGTGTGCTTGTGTGGTTAAGTTGTTAACTTATAATTGCTTGGTAAGTGTGACTCCATCTGGGTTTTGATATGGGTCCAAATATGGACCTGGGCTGTGCAACTGATACACTCCAATGGGTAGAAAGCATGCCTATAGGATCTACTTGATCTTGCTTGCTATTTTGCTCTATGTGATTTATACATTAGTAGAAACCATGCCTATAGGAAATCAGATACTCCACGCAACTTGTCTAATACACGTATACTATCCAATGTATGGTAGTAAATGTTGTACCCGTTTTCATGTCTACTACTGTGCGCTATTAGACAGCATGCCTATAGAAATCGACGCTTGCAATTATTTGTTTAATTATTAGGTAGCATGCCTATAAGATATAATAACACATGCCTTTGCTAATTCTCATCTAGATACCATAACTATAGGATTTTAACTAATTAATTAGATACTCTTGTTGCTCTCATTATACTGCTTTACCTAGATGACATGCCTATAGGGGATAAAGTATTATAAAAATCAAGTTAGAATGTTGATTGTTAAAAATCCTGCCTATAGGATATTCTCACTCCCTCTAAAGCTTGTCTATAAAATCAAAGTTGTTAATTCTAAGTTCTTAAATAGTTGTACTGCCTCATTGCGCTAATAACTAGGGGTCATACCTATATGGTTTTGCAATACCTATAATCTACAACTTCCTTAGTCTAAAGCTACAGTACTGCTTGCACAATACTGGAAATCAGAATCACCTAGAAACCATGTCTATAAAATTTATAACGATTTAATCTGTCCATACTTTAGCCTAAAAATGCAGCATTACCTGTTTGATACTGGAATCATATAGAGATCATGTCTATAGGACCAAAGGACTCCAAGTCTTAAGTTTGAAATGTTCTACTGCCTTATTTAAAAATAAGTCTGCGTGTTTCTTTGCTTATATGAGGAGGCTAACATGAGCCACTCCTTGCTATTATGTGCAGTCCAATTTGTTTTGTATGCGCGATTAGTTTTTATCATTTTTGAGCATCCTAAGTAAGTCTAGAACCATCCAAATAGAGGTCCAAAACCTCCTGGACCATAGGCATGGGACGGGTAGTGCACGTATAGGACACGACTTAGAATTGAATTAGAACGCTTTAGGTAAACAACTTCAACATAGTAATCGGGTATAAGGAGATGATAGTCTGTGCCCGCTGAATAATATGAGCAATCCTTTATCTTAAGGGAGTTTGCGAAGTATTATTTATGTTGCACTGGGCAATCCTTTAGGCTAAAAAACTTGACCCCCCCCCCCCCTATTTTCTTTCCTTTACATAATTGTTACTATAGATAGTTATTTAACATAGATTTATGTGGTTGTATCATTACAGTCATTAAGATTTGTACCAATTCACATGTGTTATAATAAAACTCTTCGATTTTTATACTTCTTTTGTTTATTTGATCACCTAGCCTAATTGCCTAATTCACATTGCTTTAAGTTCGGCCGGAACCCACAGTTGTGGACCTCGAAGAGTGCCTAACACCTTCTCTTTAAGGTAATTTGAGCCCTTACCCGATCTTTGGTGGCATTGACTAGTCAAACAGAGTTATTTGCAAATAGGTGCCCTAACACACCCCAAAATCGTTAGGTGGCGACTCTTCTCTTTAATATCTCATTTAAAAGCACGTCGAAGTCCGCTTTCGCGAGAAAAAGGGGCACGATAGTATCCTACCCGTCCCGTAGCCTACATTACAACCAATTAAAGTCCTACTTGATCCTTGACTGAATGAGCTCAATTAGTAGAGTAGTACACTACGGGCAAGCCTATGGTTCATCTTTTGTGGCATATAAATGTTGTTTCTGAGAGTGAGTCAATTCTTTCTATCTTAAGTTCCTAATTGTTCTTAATGTCTATTATGTGTGGATTACTCTCTATGTTTGTGAGGGCACTGGATTCACAAAGGAAAGGTAATGCTTGATCTCTGTGTTAAAGTAAATGAGCGGGTTGTAGATAATGCGTGGTGCTTTTGAGTCGAATCTTGAGGTTAAGATGTTACAATATTGTACTTAATCTATTTTAAAGAGTCTTGGTGTGATGAGTCTTGAGAGTTGTTGAAAAAGGTCATATTTTAGGTGAAGTGTAGTTTGATTACTCGAGGACGGACAATGATTTAAGTGTGGGGTGTTGATCGTAGGCTATAATTGTGTATCTTGTCCATTAATTGCACTCTAATTCGCTGTACTTTACTAGTGTTTGAGCTTTAAATGGTATTATTTTTGCACTGAGTGTGTGTTTTATGCTTTTAGGAGCGATTCGGAGTTACAATGAGGTTGTGGAGCTAATTGGAGCTATTTTGGAGCTTTGAAGTCTGAGTAAAAGCTCACGGATTAAGTTGGAATCGTGTTCGGGGATCAACGAACATTAGTGCACTTAATGAGAGAAACGAAGAATTGAGCAAGAAGCCACCCAGGTGTGGGAGCACGTACTGGGCGCTCAAGTAGAGCAGAACATTGTCCAAAGTGTGCGGCCATATGCGCGATCACATGCCTAGGTGCGTGGCCGCGCACGTCCAGTCCGGAAACTTTCCCAAGCCTATTTTCGTAATTCTCGAGGCGACTCCTCTTGACCTATATGAAGCCCAGCTCGTCTAAAAAGAGGGTATCTTGGATTTTTAGAACAACTTTTGGGAGAGAAGAAGGAAGGAACAGAAACGCAAAATACTTGATTCAATTCATTCAATACGGAAGTTTGTTTGAATTTGGGAATTATAATGTCTTCTTGTTCTTCTAATACTGTTGCGATGAATACTTTCTCCATTATGGAGTAATCTTTCTTAGGGTTATTGACGGATGTTGTGATTTATCATTTTGGGTTTTACTCTCTCTTAATTTCCTGAATTCATTGAATGAGTTATTAATTAAATTGCAAGGCTTATTGTAGTTTTACTTTAATCGAAAGAAAAGTGTTGCTGCAATTTGCATTATGCCATATTGTTTGGGTTGATTTACGCCTCTTCTAGGTAATCGAAAGAGCTTAGAGAGTTATCAATTAACCCAGTTTAGAAGAATAATCGAGTGGTATTTTTCGAAGGATCATTTATTCACTATATTTGTGCATGTGTTCATAGGACCTGTTATTAGGTTGATTAAGGGAACTCTCATTCATTCAGAAGAGGAATTTGAATCCCTAAGGTAGACTAATCATCTGTTGAACTCGAAGGAGTCAATACAAGTTAAGAATGAACTTAACCCAGAGTTACCCGGAACAATAGTTGATCACATATCTTGTCACAACCCTTACTTCTCACCCTGATATTTAATCGTTGCTACTTAGTCATTAAAGTGCCATTAGTTTCTTACAATAGATAATCTAAGTTTTATTTGAAGTCGATACTAACATCAATCAAAGGTTTATTATCCTGGATAGAGTTGAGTTGAAGATTTATTAGAACATTATTTAAACCAATCCCTGTGGAGACGATTAAATACTATACTATCTTTGACTAGCAAGCCTAAGTTTTATACACTGGTTTTGCGCTCGTCAGAAATGTCGGAGCTCATCAGGTTAAATCCCTTAGTAAATGCCTCAGCTGCCCAGTCATCTGGCACGATCGATAACAACATCCTTTCTTTCTGGAATCTGATCACGAACTCGCGCAGCAATTCAGACTCTCCTTGCGAAATTTTGAATATGTCTGCCTTCCGGGCCTTGACCTTCCTGGTCCCAGCATAGGCCTTTATGAAAGAATCTTCGAGTATCTCAAAGGAATCTATTGAGTGTTCAGGTAAGAGTGAATACCATGTTAAGGCCCCCATCGTGAGGGTTTCTTCGAACTTCTTTAGCAGGACCGACTCAATCTCATGTTGAGCTAAGTCATTTCCTTTCACCGCCCTTGTATAAGTTGTGATGTGGTCTTGAGGGTTCGAAGTCCCATCATACTTCGGTACATCCGACATTTTGAACTGCTTCAGAATCAACTCTGGTGCTGCGCTCGGTTTGAATGGCAACTATACTTCTTCAATTCCGGGCCCATCAGCACTGGCGGTGCACCCAGAATTTGGTCCATTCGAGTGTGGAACTCTTTCGCGTTCTAATCCATCTGCTCATTCATTTCCCTTATGAATCTCATTAGTTCGGTTTTGAACAGATCATTGTCGCTGTCGTTACCAGATCCGCTGCCCACCCCCGGCTCCGTCGAAGCCGACCTCTCCCCTCGGGGTGTTATTATTAACCCTTTGTGCTGTTTGATTTGTGGGAGCACCAGGAGGAACATGGCCTCTTCCATTCGCGTTGTTGGAAGCACCTGACAACGCTTGCCTTAGTTCTGTTATGGCCTGGTCTTTCCTTGAGAGATGACCCATGATGGACTTTTGCTGTTCTCTCAAGATCCTTGCTTTTTTCGCAATGTGCTCGTCCTTTGTGTTATCAGGAGTTGTCTCCCGCACATGTCGGGGATAACGCCCTCCATGGACCGGAGTTGCTACGTCCTCCTCGTTACGGGTGTCACTAATCGAATCCTCGTGAGGCAGATTTTCTTGCGCCTCAACGTTATGTGTGATGTTGATATCATTAGCTGCCATTTTTTCGATTTTTGCTATGAAACAAATAATCAAACAAGTTAGTAATAGATGCAAGGATCAATTCAGTTATGCAGCTGTCTAAGCCCACGATGGGTGCCAAACTGTTTACCCGTAAAACGGTACAGGTAAATTTATTGCGTGATTTATAGACAAGCGAATCGATTTGATCCAAAAATGATAAATAAATTAAATAAAATGCAAGACTTAGCGTTGAAATCGAGATAAATAGCAGATAGCTTGGTTCCGGGAGCAAGGCTTCCGAAAGCAGCAATAAGAATAATGTTAGCCAGAAAATAAAGTATTATTTAGCTTGGGAATAGTGTATAGCATAAGTTTGTCAGAGATTTTCGCGTGTTACAATGATTGTTGAAGCAACTATTTATAGCTATACCTAGGGAACAAGGTGCAAGGATCAAGCCCCTCTTAAATTACAATAATGGGGCCATTGATGGATATGTAACGGCAGGTCATGAATGCCAAAATTCTTTGTAATTGCTGCGTATTTAATATTGAGGAATATTCTTCATTGAGTGTCATGTGGTGACAAGTATTCGTTTGCACCGGTTGATAATGTTTTCTTCGGGATCAACTCGGTGCCAACCGAAGCTATTGTCCTCGGTCTTGGTTTCCACTCGCTTCATCTTCCGTCTGCCCTCCCCCTACCCCCCACCCCCCACCCCCCCCGGTTCCACGTGTCACTCTGTCATTCGAGCATTTAATATGAACCAATTTTATCCTACACAATATTAGTGTTTTCACACTTTGATTTATATCATTCAGACTTTCAGTATATCAGCATGTGCCAGTTTATCTTTCGCATTCAATATGGTATGATATCACATGTTGATTCAGCCAGTCAGTTGGTTCGCTCGTTCACATGTAGTCAAGCACTGAGTGCCCTGTTACATTCAGGCCCACGTTTGGGGGCGTGGCAACTTCAGCACCCATACATTCAAAGGTAGATCCGCCACTGCTTGAACCATGCTTTTCTTCACTACTCTTAAAACGTGAAGAATTTGAGGACTTGCAGAACATTCTAAGTACCAATATGGATGCAAAACATATTCTAGTGGTCAAATAGGTTTTTGTCTAAAGTTTGACAACATTGACGGCAGATTAATTTGAAAAACTTAGATATAGCTTAAGTCGCAGTATAAAAATTAACTATCGAGTGCAATCCTATTGAAATTTTGGAGTGATATTTGAGGAAGAACAGTTTTAAATTATTAATTTTGAGTAGTCAACCGGACTCACCACTGTGTAAAGTCCTTCGTTAAACTTTGTTATCCCGTTTGCCCGAGATCAAAATTGCAGCAAAATAAAAGCTTAGAGGACTATTTTAGAAGGATGAAATTAGACTGAACTCTTAAATTTGAGGGACCATTTGGTCAAAAACTCACCAAACGACCATAATGGTTATGTGGACAAAAATCCCGTCATAGGGAGGAAAAGTCAAGTCTAGTACTTGACTTCTCCCCCTGGAGTTCAATCCTGCCTCCATTTCATTGTATTACTCCTTGGTTTTCAATTCACAAAAATCTACTTTTGATTGAATCAAGAACAGACTAGGAGGAGGGGTAACAAATCTATATGGAGAGAATAATTGGGGAGAAGTACAAGTTAGGTAGGAAGATTGGAAGCGGCTCTTTTGGCGTTATATATCTGGGTCTGCCCCTTCTTCTCTTTTTCTCCCCATTTTTTTGGATATTTAGGTTGCTATTAAATTTTATAGAATCTGATTGTTTTTTTATGCTGTATGCTAAATTTTCAGCTACCCACATCGAAACCTTTGAGATTGTTGCTGTTAAAATTGTAAGCTTTCTTGCCTAGATTTTATCTCTCCCTCTCTTTATTTGGTTTAAGAAGTTGTTGCAGTAGTTGTTTGGCAGTTGCTGTTGTTATTTATCTAACTATGTTAATCATTTACTACAGCTTTAAAATTGTAAGCTTTAGATGTTGCGCTTCATTGTTGATTGCTTTTGTACCTTATATTTTGATCAATTAACATTTTCATTATAAAACACCAAAATGATGTGAACAAATTTATACAAAGTGAGCATGTGGCTAAACACTAGTTCTAGAAAATCTTCATGCTCTTTCTCAGAGGCGGATCCAGGATTTGATGGCTACGGGTGCCACTCAGGCGCGAATGCACATTTATCGAAGCGGTGTCATGCGACACCGCTTCGTTGAATTCTTTTGCTAAATATATGTATTAATACTGCTAAGAAGCGGATAAGTAGGAAAAAATGACATCACTTGACATAATTTATCTCTTGGCGTATTAGTTATGTGCTTGATTTTGCCCTAAGAGGTTAGAGGTTCGCACCTCAACTAGCATATCTTTTTTTTTTGCAAATATTTGATAGAATCTATGAAGTTTAAAATTGTGATGAAGTAGAATTTAATTCAGGACTTTTTCTAACTTAAGACTCAACAAAACCATTAGACCAAAGTTATTTCTTGTCTAGAAGTATGATAATTAAAGTTATTAAGCCCGTTTTTCTATAAATTTTGACACTGCTTACAAAAGTTCCGTGAATGCCCCTGGTGCCACTGCTTTTAATGCAAACGACCATAGTGAAGAGATTGAACTTGGGTGTACATTTAGTCGGTTTCCATTTTTGATTAATTTGGTTCAGTTCTGTCCATTTTGAATTAGTTCAATTCAATTTAAAAGATTATTTATTGCATTAATGAATATGTGATCACAAAATCGAATAGGTTCTGTCCAATTCGGTCTAATTCTCTGGGTTCAAATTCGATTACTATGATTAAAAAATATAAAGAAAAATAAAATTTTAAATTAGGAAATACACTACTTCAATCTACATATAGCTCGATTAATATTATGTCTTTGGTGCATCACTCTAATTTTAAAATTAATAAAATAACATTAGATGGATAAAAAGAGGAAATGATTAAAATCACATTCAAATAAAATGAAGATCTAGAAAAGGAAAAGGAAGCAAATATACAATAAAAAGGAGATTGTACAAATAGAGTAAATAACAGAGGTGAAGAATTAAAAGAATTTAAAAAGAAGGAGCATAAAGAAAAGAAGATAACAGCAGAACATGAAGATGGCGGTTGAGAACATCTCGGCCTTGCAGTTGAAGAAGGGGTCAAAAGGAATGAACCTACGTTCCTGGCAACCCTCTGCATTGAAGATATAGAACGCTCCTCGGGTCCCATTCCTGAACCCGTGAAGGAGTTACTACTGGAGTTTGAAGATGTCATGCCACAAGACATGCCAAAGCGGCTCCCGCCTAGGCGCACTATGGACCATGAAATTGAGTTGGTGCCGGGCGCGAAGCCACCTGCCCGGGCGCCTTACAGAATGTCACAACCCGAACTCACCGAGCTTCGGAGACAATTGACGGAAATGCTAGATACAGGGATCATTGTACCCTCCAAGTCCCCATATGGGTCCCCTGTTCTATTCCAAAAGAAACATGATGGCAGCCTGCGACTCTGTGTGGATTATCGAGCTCTAAACAAAATCACCGTGAAGAACAAGTACCCTATTCCTCTAATGGCGGACTTGTTTGATAGACTGGGTGGCGCTACGGTGTTCACCAAGATAGATCTGAAGACAGGTTATTGGCAAGTTCGGATTGCAGAGGGTGATGAACACAAGACGACTTGTGTGATAAGATATGGGTCGTACGACTTCCTGGTCATGCCATTCGACTTGACCAACACCCCTGCTACGTTTTGCACTCTCATGAACCAAGTCTTCCGAGAGTACATCGACGAATTTGTGGTGGTCTACTTAGATGACATTGTGGTATATAGCCAGACATTGGAAGAACACCTAGTACACTTGCGGAAGGTCCTAGCTCGGTTGCGGGAACATGAACTATATGCAAAGTTATCCAAGTGCTCGTTTTCTCAGAAGCAAATTGATTTCCTCGGACATGTCATCGAGGAAGGACGCATCAAGATGGACCAACAGAAAATCCAGGCCATCACAGATTGGCCGACACCTAAGGATGTCCACGCCTTGAGGGCGTTCCTTGGCCTATGCAACTTCTACCGGCGGTTTGTGAAGAACTACTCACTTATCGCAGTGCCATTGACAGAACTCCTCAAAAAGGTCACACCTTGGGATTGGGGACCAAGGAGAGCAGAGGCCTTCAACGCATTAAAAGCGGCTATGTCTAGTAGTCCCGTCTTGGCCCTTCCTGATTTGGCCAAGCCATTCGAGGTACAAACAGATGCTTCTGACTATGCACTCGGCGGAGTCCTACTACAAGAAGGGCACCCTGTAGCGTACGAGAGTCGGAAGCTGAAGGATGCAGAGCGGCGCTATGCCGCCCATGAGAAAGAATTATTGGCTGTCGTCCACTGCTTGCGCCTCTGGAGGCACTATCTGCTGGGAACCCCGTTCGTGGTCAAGACAGACAACACAGCTGTTAGCCATTTCATGACCCAGCCGAAGCTGAACGGTCGACAGGCCAGGTGGCAGGAACTCCTAGCTGAATTCCACTTCAACTTGGAGTATCGCAGTGGAAAGACCAATCATGTCGCTGATGCGCTCAGTCGGAGAGCTGATCTAGCATCGGTGTGCCTACTCGCCACCCTAAGGGGGAGCGAAGTAACCACATCCATCAAGGACCAAATACGGGATCTACTCATCAAGGATCCTGCTGCTCGGTATTTGGTTGATTTGGTAGGACAGGGCAAGACTCGCCAGTTCTACATGGAAGATGGTTCTGAAAGTAAAAGGGAACCGACTTTATGTTCCTAAAGGAGGAGATTTGCGGAGGACTCTTCTAGCGGAATGTCATGATACTCTGTGGGCCGGCCATCCCGGTGAAGAACGCACCATGGCGTTACTTCGTCGTGCCTATTATTAGCCGATGATGTCGCTCAGTATGTGAAAACTTGTCTAGTATGCCAGAAGGACAAGTCGGACCGCTTGACACAAGCGGGACTCTTGGAACCACTCGCTGTCCCAAAGAGACCTTGGGAAAGCGTTTCCCTGGATTTCATCACCGGATTGCCCAACGTCGGAGATCTCACAACCATCTTGGTTGTGGTGGACCGGTTTTCCAAGTATGCCACCTTTATTGCAGCCCCACAATATATATCAGCAGAAGATACAGCTCGACTCTTCTTCTCTCATGTCGTCAAATATTGGGGCCTGCCCAAAGACATTGTTAGTGACCGCGACTCACGCTTCACTAGCAACTTTTGGACCCAACTCTTCAAGTGCCTTGGGTCAAAATTGAGTCACAGCTCAAGTTTTCATCCGCAATCTGATGGCCAGACGGAGCGGTTCAATGGTATGTTGGAGGAATATCTCCGCCACTTTGTAACCGGATCGCAGAAGAATTGGGTGAAGCTTCTGGATGCTGCTCAACTGTGTTTCAATTCACAAAAGAGCTCTAGTACCAACAAAAGCGCTTTTGAAATTGTTACCGGACAGCAACTGCTACTCCCACACACTGTGAATGCACCAAACATGGCTAAATCTCCTCGAGCTGCCAGCTTCTCAAAAGAGTGGAGGCGGAATTTGAAGATAGTGCGGAGCTACCTTGTCAAAGCCCAAAAGCGGATGAAGAGGCATGCTGATCAGAATCGTCGCTTTGTTGAATATCAAGTAGGAGACAAAGTGATGGTCAAAATTCCAAAGCGGTACTTATTTGCAGGGGTCCATGACCCTCGCCTATTGCAAAAATACATTGGACCCTTGTCCATTGAAAAGCGTATTGGGAAGGTTGCATACCGGGTGGATACCCCAGCTTGGTGGAAAATTCATCCTGTCTTCCATGTCAGTCTCCTGAAACCTTTTCGGGAAGACACGGAGGATCCTTCAAGGAGCCAGCTCACAATACCCAGTATTCGAGGTCCCAATTCAACCGGGAAAAGGCGTGTTGAAGCTATCCTTGATGACAGAGTGATTCATGCCTCAAGGAAAGATCACCAAGAGTTTTTGGTGAAATGGCAGGGCTGTGATGCAGAAGAGAATACTTGGGAGAGGGGAACAAACCTCAAAGCCTACAAGAGCCTCATTGAAGATTATTTTGCAAGTAAGGCGCCGAGGACGTCGCCAACTCAGGTGGGGGAGAATGTCATGGGCGGCTTTCCAGCCATGCCCCATGACCCCTTGGGCGCGCCCCGTGGCGTCCTAGCAAACCTCCCAATGCCTAGCGCCACGGACGGCCCCGTGGTCTTGGCCGCGCCAAGTGACAAGCGCGCAGGTGCCTCTATCGCCCCACCGATATCCCTCGCGAGCGCCAAGCCGCAGGCAGAAGCCAACAGCACCGCGCGCGCAGACCGTGATGCCAAAGACACTGCTGCTGACAACGGACCTGCTGCTGCCTTATAGAAAACTAAGTCATTTTCATTGTAAATATAGAGTAGTTTTATTTCATGTACTTCCATTATGTTTCTCTAGCTTAGTCAAGTCTAGTCTTGTAACTTTGGATTATTTTTTTTAAGTACTATTAGGGGGGATCAAGCAATCAAAACTTTCTAGCAAGCAAGCAATTCTCTGTACTGGTGTCTCTCCCCCTCGACACCGCGTTGCTTTTCTGTAATAGCTTTCATTAATGCAATCAAGCTTTCTTTCATTCTGAATTCTCATTTCTGTTCTCTCAATTGCTCTTGACATTGGTTTTCCCGTACGGCACTGACAATCTCGTCTAGCGTACGGAGGGGACCTCAGTTGGCGGACAGCAACTGCACTGACATCAGTTGCCTAGCCTTACGTCGCCCTTCCAAGGAATCTCAGGAAGGCGCCGCGTAACAGTAAGCACGAAATACTGATTGACCAATGTAGTTTGTAGATTAATTTGAATCCCATAATTATCCTACCTCTTCCATTTCTATAGCATGATGTATTTCCTGGTTTAATCCCAACGAACAATCTTCTTTTGAATGGATTATTCAAAAAAAAAATACTTACATAAGATGCCCAAACATCAATGACATGGATGAAGGATGTGAGGATATCTAGTTTTAAGCAACATTTGAGTTAGAAATCTTTGTTGTGGTTGCTAGAAAGGCTGAATCAGTCATTTGGCTCTGCTCTCTGTGATTGCAGGAAAATAGGCAGACAAGACACCCTCAGTTGCTTTATGAGGCAAAGCTGTACACTTTACTTCAGGGAGGAAGTATGTCTTCCTTTATCGTTATGTTTAGTGTTTGTTATCTTCGTTATTCATTATTAGTTATTACTTGTTTGTTTTGATTTCAGGTGGTATTCCTAATATAAAATGGCGTGGGGTTGATGGGAATGACAGCGTCCTCATTATTGACCTGCTTGGTCCCAGTCTTGAAGACCTCGTTGTACACTGTGGGAGGAAATTCTCACTAAAAACTGTCCTAATGTTGGCTGATCAGATGGTAATCAAAATATTACATACCTCTGTTTCTCATGATGTTTATCATGGAATTATGAATAATGGAGTTCATAACTACTGGGGTTTCTTTTTTGTGACAACCCAGATCACGAGAATAGAGTATTTGCATTCAAAAGGATTTCTACACAGAGACATAAAACCAGATAACTTTCTCATGGGTCTTGGCAGGAAGGCAAATCAGGTGATGATCTTGTTAGATAAGCTTCGCGGTCATGTCATTTTGACCAATCATTGATTTTCCTCTAATATTCTGTTTTACCTTTGCCTTTGTATTCTTGTTGTCCCTATTGATGGAGCAGGTTTACATTATTGATTTCGGACTTGCAAAAAGATACCGTGATCCCGCCACAAACCGTCATATTCCTTACAGGTGTGCCTATATTTGGTTTTATGCAACTTCCCTCTGAAAGCAGATGACATTCGCTGTTCAGTATATTCCTTTTTGCCCTGCTCTTTCAGTAACAGAACTTCATTTTAAGTGAAAATTTGATCGCTACACTTGCATTTTATTGATTGTTATTATTTTGTTTATGTGATATTTGGTTCTTTGCTATTATTAAGGAGTTGATGATTGAAACTGTGTATTGCTTGAAATTTGTCAAAATTGGAAGGCATATCCTATTTATTTATAGAAGAATCGCAGTTGGCTTCACGGCCTAAGAAAGAAACCACTTTTGCTGGTTTTCTGTTTCTTCCCCAGTTTAAATTATTTTTGTTCTTTCCAATTACTTGAACAGTGGTTCTTGCCACTTCTTGGTGCTGAGTTACTCTTCTGCCTCTTGTACTGTTACAGAGAGAACAAAAACTTGACAGGGACAGCAAGGTATGCCAGTTGCAATACACATTTGGGGATAGGTAAAATTCTGTTGTATGTTGGTTTCTTATCTCTGAGATTGGACATTGTACTAAAATATCCTCTTTTAAAATCTTTAGAGCAAAGCCGGAGGGATGATCTGGAATCTCTTGGCTACGTTCTTTTATACTTCTTGAGAGGCAGGTGTGGCCACTTTTCCTCAATGCTATTTCTCGTTTACTATTGTTGATTTTTCTTTGGTATGTTTTTTGTTCTTTTCTGTTATTGAGAAAATTAATGGCTTGACTTTCTCATGTAGCCTTCCATGGCAGGGTCTAAAAGCTGATACCAAGAAGCAAAAATACGACAAGATCCGTGAGAAAAAAGTATCAACACCAATTGAGGTATGTTTTAGGAAGTTGATGGCTAGATTCTTTTTTTTTTTTTGTTACATTTACTCCCTCCGTTTCAGATTAAGTGACACACTTTCCTTATTAGTACGTTTCAAAAAGAATGATACGTTTCTTTATTTAGAAACAATTTAACTTTAAACTTTTCATTTTACCCACTTTATCTTTAAATGTGAAGCCTTTATAGCCACATAAAATATCATGACCCTCAAAGCTTTTACCCTTAAGCTTTTAGGACCACATGTTTCAAAAGTCTTCTTTTTATGTTAAACTTTGTGCCAAGTCAAACTAGATCATCTAAATTGAAACGGAGAGAGTATAATATAAAGGTGGTGTCCCAGCCAATTTGCTTGCGCGTTCGCTAATTCACAAAGTGCCTACTACATCCCTCCAGTGTACTATGTAACTTGCCTATCAAGATTTAAGTAGCTGGAAAGAATTGACGTCGCCTCTGTTTGGACAAACCTTGGTTGCCAAGAATGTCACTTCAGCTCTTTGACCTGTAAAGTGTAAACCACCCCTTTGGGGCGGATGGCTAGATTCTTCTTCTTTTTGCTTTGAGTTGGTACATTTTTTATAGGTCAGACTAGAAGGGGCGTAAATAGATTGTTCTATAACTTTATATTAACTCTCATCCAGTCTTGAGCCGAGGGTCCCAAAACAGTTTCTCTACCCTCACAAGGTAGGGATAAGGTCTGTGTACACACTACCCTCTCCAGACCCCACTTATGGGATTACACTGGATTTGAGGTTGTTGTTGTTGTTGTATTGACTCTCATCCAAAATGAGAATTTGGAAATGACCTGTACCTTGGCCATTTGAAATCTAAAGCTTCCTTGAGTTTTAACTGGCGTGTTCCAAGCTCGGGCTCTATGCTTGCTGAATCAAAACCAGAAAAATAAATGATAATCTATGTTACTTGGACTCTTCAAAAATGCCGCCAGATGCGTGTCAGGTCTTCCATAAGTAGTGTATTTTTTGGAGGATTCGACACGGGTGAGGCAAAATTTTTGGAGACTCCAAGCAACACAGATGATGATGTATCTCAAACTATTATTGTGGTAATGGCTAACGGGTGCTGCAATTAAAACATTATTAGGTCAAGACATTCACGGTGACTTTCATTTCATTGAGTTTTATGGATAATCAACTGACTTTCAATTTTCTCGCTTTAGGTTTTATGCAAATCTCTTCCAGTGGAGTTTGCTTCATACTTGCATTATTGTCACTCTTTAACATTTGACCAGCGCCCTGATTATGGATTCCTGAAGCGCTTGTTTCGTGACTTATTTACACGTGAAGGTACCAATTTTAAATTCAGATTCTAGCACAAGCTAAATGAACGTCAAAAGCATCAATTATTCTGTGTCCATAATTATAGAGGGTTAACCTAAGGTCTCTAGCCTAATTGGATTATCTGCCCAGAAAGACGTATTCAGTATTTTTACAAGTTTCTTGCAAATAGGCTTGATCTTTCTTGGGCAGAGTTCCCAACATACCTGCATTCTTGCAGGATTTAGAGTTATTTTATTGAATTTTTTTCTGAATATAGTATTGCGGTGACTACTGTTCTCTATCCCATCAGGGTATAAATTGGATTATGTGTTTGATTGGACCATCTTGAAATATCAGCAGACGCAGAGCTCTAGGTCGCAGCTAGAACTACCAGTTAGTACTTTCATCACTTTGTTTTTCGGCCAAAGTGCTGTTTTCATCGGCTTTAAATATTTTTTTCTCGTGTATGAAGACATCTGGTATTGTATATCATCTTTATAAAAAATAAATTTGATTTGATGTTCTTTTCTCTGTCATTCGGAAATTGCAGAGCCTGCATCCACTTTCTGTAACGACGGGCACTGGAGCATTGCCAAAGGTTTTAAATAAGCAAGGTAACTTGTCTTCCGGCTGCAAATTAGCTCTTTGATCTGCTGATTTCGTTCTCCAAAGATGACAGCCGTTTCTGTAGAATAGCAATAGTAATTTGTAGTATTGTGATTCTGTCCATTTTTGGAGCTGCTGTATAGACAGAACTAATTAGGGTGTGTGTGTGTGTGAAGTAATTCCTCTTTTTGCAATCTGCAGGAAGTTTGATTTTGAACTTTCCAGGTGACTCCTTATCAGATTAAAACCTTGGATCTAGCTGTTTGAATTATCACAATTCATATGAACTTTCCTTAAGTATGACCACTTTTGCTCCATTTAGCTGACCTTAACCTTGTTACGGTTTTGGCAATTAACGATTCCCTTTAATATCTTCCATATAGAGAAGAGAGGAGTAAATCTCAAATTATATTTTGTTTGAGAGTTTACTGATAATTAACTGGTTTTATATCTTCATTTAGGATTTAATAATGCCACGCACTTAGCTGAAGCTACAAAGCAGAAGGTATCAGCAACCTATCTGAAACCTGATAATCGTACTGGAAAAAATGTAAGTTCAATGTAGCTGGAGATTCTTGTTGATTTTATCTATCCGATTTTAATTATATCAGACTTCAATATAGAGTGGCATTTTATCATCAAAAGATTCTTCTTGTTTCATTTAGTAGTCTTGTTTACTGTATATGCATGTTGCATACTACTGCTCTATTTTTTTTAATTTGTTACAGATAACAACCGATGCTTCTGTTCCTTCTACATCGTTGGCTGATGCCTTCAAGAGATTCACAAAACACGAAGATTCAATTGAAGCTGGAAATGTAGGTCATGCACACAGTGGAAAAACTGGTGCTTCAAGCAGCAAGCTGCATTTCTTAAGCAGGATTTCTTCAGCCAAGTGAACTGGTAGGGGAATTTTCTTTAATCAAATGGTTTCTCTTTCTTTTAAGTTGCATCATACGCAGCTGCATTTTGCCTTTTACAGGCCATGGATTAATATGGCTATTCCTTTTCCTTTCTTTGGAAAAAAATAGGGATGATACTTATTTGACACGGGAGAAGTGCAGAAGTCGTCTAATGTCTACTTCGTGAAGTTGAATTCACTTGAGCCTTGTGTACCACTAATGTACCTATCTCGAGGTGACTATGAAGTATAAAGCATTGGATGTTGCTGAAAGATGGCCTATCAAAGCTTGATTGTCTTTTTTAGTTTTCTTTGTCTTGAATAATGGGACATTAAGCCAGCTACAGTTCACTATTAAATGATGTGTAAAGTGTTTCTTTCATTCATTTTCTAATTGCGCATAAAAGTGACATTCAAATGTTTGTTTGCTGTATGGCACTCTTATCTGAATTTTATTTCCTTAGTTTCTTTGCAAAAGCATGGATGTTTACGTGAATCAGTTTTAAACCTCGGTGCTCAAGTCCCTGAAAGTTCGAATCCAGTATAGAGTATTTCAGGTATATCAAACATATTTTGGTTGGTGTTCAGGTTCTCACTCTCTTTGTTAGTTGTGTATATGTAGCTTATTTGCTTAATTTTCATGAATTTCAGACATCTATATGTCATGAATTTTGATGATGAAGCCTGCCTTTGGTGTTGAAGTTCCAATGGGGCGTCATCGTGGCTCTTAATAAATCAACCTTGCCTTTGTTTATAATCCTATACTTGCTTCGGAGATGATGGAACTTCTATAAGCTGAAGTAGCAGGTAATCAATCCGGAATTAGAGCCATAGCTTTTCTGCTCCTTTATGTTTATCTAATCTTATCTAAAAACAATCTTCATACCACTTCATGGTGGCCATTTTCACTTCAAATAAGGCTTTTCATGTATTTAACTCAATAGTACCTTATTTATCTCCCTGTATTTCTGCTCTTTTAAGTAGTGCATGGGACAAAGAAGTTATCGTAGTTTTGGTAATGTTCTGTCAAGAGGCTAGTTTGTTGAATTTGTTGAACTTTTTGGCAGAACACTATTTGGATACACTAATATTACTCCTTATATGTCTAGGAAAAACATGATAATTTCAGCTATTTTGGACCAAGAAGTTTCAATCTTTTCCATTAGCTTCATGTTACACTTTTTGACATGTATCATACCCCCGTCGTGAAGGTGGTTTCTTTTTTCATTCTTTTGTGTGTGCGTGTTGGGGGGGGTTGTAGTGGGTATTTTAGAGTTACTTGTGTCTTCATCTTCAGCACCAGATGGTATTCAACAATGGCGCGAGATTCTGATGGAAAAAAAACACAAAGAATGCTATAATTAGCGCTGCAAGACAAGATCTTATGTTGGACAGGTGATATTCTGTATTGAAACTAACAAAGATCAATCACAATGTCTGAAATTTTTGTGCTGTATTTAAATGATTAGAACACAAGTCTGTTCGTCTAGTTCTTGATTTGGTATAGGCTTGTGAACCTCAACGTAGCTTCCGGTCTGCTGTTTTCCCTCAAATGCACTATTTCTATAAATGTTACTCATTTAGGCATTCAAAATGAAATTATGAAATGTGAAATGCGTTTTATACATTTCTTTGGTTAGAACCAAATACTCTGGCAACTAAGAAGCCGATGGGGAGTCAAAAACCTGTTCTCTTAGCATGTACAAAACATTAATCGAAATACTTAGCAGCGGTACAATTGGAAGAAATTAATTGGCGCTATACTATCCCAATGAATTCTTAAACAGTTATGTGGTGTAGAAACTTATTTGTGCTTGGTTGGGGATGGATTAATAAATTGATACTTCTATAATTACTTCTAAAGTTATAAGAACCTACGCAAACAGTGATATGTATAAAGGGACTGTAGAGTCACATCCTTGAATTCTTTTACTGCAATCGCCATAAGAAATACAAGTAAAAATAAAAATAAAGGATGTAGGCAAACTGTAAAAATGTAAAATGATTGTATACATCTAACCTCTGTTGTTAGAAGAAGGGTAAAACGCCACCAATAACGTGAAGGAGGAGTTGGAAAGTGGGAATGAAACTCATAATGTTATTTTTTATTTTTATTTTTGGACCGCAAAACAATACATATGATTGTCTTTTTTTTTTTTTGGGTGCAAATACATATGATTGTCAAAAGAGTATGATATACACAGTTGCAAGTACCCTCTATGGATAAAAGTATATTCGTTATAAAAAGAGTTAAGACTTAAGAGAACCTTTTCGCTACAGCCAAATTTTTTAATAATCACCAAAAGCTCTTAGTTCCACTCATACAGTATGGCTAATGGCTACTAAACCAACATTTCCTATTTTAGGTGATCTCAAAAGCAAATGGCTCTTCCTAAATTTCTGATAAAGTGATAATGAAGGAGGAATTGGGACACCTTCAAATGTGACTTAGTGCTCCATTTGCTATCTCTTAAGACATGATTAGACACATAGTAATGATTAATGAGAGATGCTTCTCTCTTTAATCATCTTTGTTGATTGCATTGGAGTCATAAAACCCCATTTTAAACATACATTCTTTTACTATCTATTTTCTTTATTTCATCTTTCTTCCGTGCGGGAAAGCGGGTGTTTAATCATCATTGCTTTTGGATGCTTTTGTTAATGCTTAGATAACTAACAATAACAAGTGTTTATATATATTTCCCGAGCTAGCAAGCTATGTCCAGGACTCTGGAGTCTGACCTAGCGATAAGAACACAATGCGTAATGTATGGGTTAAATGTGCGCGATGAGTCAAAATCTGCCACAAACAATAGTCTAGTATTTAAATGGAGAAGGGTGAAAAAGCGAGCTAATTATCTACCGAGTTTCATACTATGCACTATTAGCCCTCAGGGATGCTTATGTTATAAAAGAGGCATTTGCATCTATACTCACTTTTTGTGCCACATTTTAACCTGTGCCCGCTTTGCAAAAAAAATTGCAAGCGTACCCGTTTTTTCACATAACTTCAGCACATGGGGCTGAAGTAGCAAAGGCAATTACACAAAACTTCAGTATTTTAGTAGCCGGGTCTGAAGTTCAGCTCTAGAGCTGAAGCTTTTTTTTTTAACTCGCGAACTTCAGCTCTAGAGCTGAAGTTTGCCAGTTATAAAATAAAAACTTCAGCTCTAGAGATGAAGTTTTATTTTATAAGTTTTTGTTTAGTAACCCGAAAACTTCAGCTCTAGAGCTGAAGTTTTCAAGTTATAAAATAAAAACTTTAGCTCTAGAGCTGAAGTTTGCCAGTTATAAAATAAAAACTTCAGCTCTAGAACTGAAATTTTTGTTTAGTAACCCGAAAATTTCAGCTCTAGAGCTGAAGTTTGCTAGTTATAAAATAAAAACTTCAGCTCTAGAGCTGAAGTTTCCCAGCTATAAAGGGAAGCTGAAGTTTTTAAAAAAGTGGGCACGGATGCAAACAAAAAGACAAAGCGGCTACAGGTTAAAAAGGGGCGCCCAAATAAGGCGCCCCGTGCAATTTTTACGTCGTAAAAAGATGCCAATGATTCCTACTAGTGGTTGCATTTTTCATTTTCACAGTTGCTGGAAAACCGAAAGAAAGGAAAACAAAACCACCTTGAATATCATAACTCATAAGAAATTCATTCCAACTTTACTTCACCATTTGGCTTAAAACTTTAAAAAAGTAAATGCCCTTTGATCATCTAGAGCTGCACGCCATAGATTACAACAGCTTTTTTGAACTTCAAAAATAATATTATAACTGTGAAACACACATTTATATAAGTGTATATGTATCATCTTCTGCTGTAGTTTTTATTGCAGCTCTGAGAATATATGCATGTAATGGAGGGTCCCTATTCTTTAATATTCATGATGAAGCCCGCCGTTCAAGAACTAATCTTTTTAACCCTTTATGTATAAAGAAGAAATAAGGGTAGAAAGACAAAGGGAAGCTGGAAATAAAGTTTGAAGTGAACTTTTAAACTGGGACCTGTCAATATCCAATGTTAGAATATAGTCTTCCACTTCATTCCTTCTTTTTGAATTTTTAAGATTTCAAGGGACTTTTGAATTTATTACTCATGAGTCACTGAGTCATACACTGTTATATATTGCACTGTTTCCTTCCTCTTTTTTCCATTGTGCTCCACCTTGCATACTATGTTAACTTACTTTGGTATCAACAGACAGATATAGGCAAAAGTAAGAGTTACTGAAGTTAAAAACATTCAAAAGTTTCAAGTAGAACAAAGTTTTAACTAGTTAGTAACTCACTGATCTTCTCCTTTTCAATGGTTATAATGGAGACAGTGAGCTCTTGTGGTGTTAAATGCAAGTCAAATAAGTTGGAAGGGATCAATGAAGACAGTGCAGCAAATTGGCAACCATTGGCATGTCCTCCGCCAGAAACTCCTACCGAGTCTATGGAGTTCCTTGCAAGATCATGGAGTTTGTCAGCTATGGAACTCTCTAAAGCACTTTCTCACACAAAACCAACAAGTTCTCTAGACGAGAAGATGTCAATCTCTTCGTTGCAAAGTCAACTTGGAAAAACTTCGATTATGAAGGAACCTGTAAGCCTCTCTTCGTTAAAGCTTGTGTTTTTGTTCATTTACTTCTGTATAGGGAATGAATCCAGTTATGGAAATGCTTTACTTTCATTTATTGCTTACAAGTTTCTCTTGTTGTCTTTATATTGCAGCAAGAACAACCACCATCTAACTCAGATAGCCCTCCAGTTTCTCCAAGGGGAAGTGACAATACAAAGGTAAACCAAAGAGAGAAGCAAGAGGGGGAAGGGGGTTCCTATCTATTCTTGCACATGCATGCATGCAACTAAATCTTTTGGATATTTACATCCTTCTTGGAAATTATACAAGGATAACTACACTATTATACTTCATAAAACAATTTATCATGTTCCGTTATTCGTATTTCTTAAGAGCACAAAAGGCATGTAAGTGTAGTAACTAGTAAAGTGTATGAAATGCACATGCACTAAAAGAAAGAGGAAATTGACTGTCCTATGAAAACCTGCAGTTGAAGAGTTGAATTACAATTAGGCTAGGGGATTAACAGTAGTGGTGTACCGTTTTTGCTGAATTATATTGAACACAGACTAGGTACTACAACAATGAGTCCTGCATTTGGTCGAAAGAGTAACCATGACGTCACCACCGTTTTGTGAATCTAATTAAGTACATGGACTCTAGGTTGATGGAATTAAACTTTCTTTCTTGGTCCTAAAATTACCCTTAACTCCCTCAGTTTTTCACTTTGAATAACCATAATCAGAACTAACTGTATTGATGTGTGCAGGAATTGTTTTTACTACATCAGGCACTCAATCCAGATTTCCTCTCTAGTCAACATTTGATGAAAGCTGGGGTATACATTTATTTTGGAAATATTTTACTAATGCATCTGAACCCTCATGACCAAAACTGGCATAATGCAGCTATACAGGACTGTGATGCGTGGTAAGACAATGGGTAGATGGCTGAAAGATCAAAAGGAAAAGAAAAAACAAGAGCTTAGAACTCACAGTGCCCAAGTGCACGCAGCAGTTTCCGTAGCAGGGGTTGCAGCTGCTGTGGCCGCTCTTGCAACCTCATCAGTAACTTCTCCAGAGAAGTCCAAAACCCAACACAAAGCATCTTCAAAGATGTCAACTGCAATTGCATCTGCGGCAGCTTTAGTAGCATCCCATTGTATTGAAATTGCAGAGGACATGGGTGCTGAACAGGATCAAATCTTATCGGCTGTAAATTCAGCTATTAATGCAAGAACTAGTGGAGACATCATGACCTTAACTGCTGGAGCTGCTACAGGTATCAATCCAACCGGTCAACCGTTTATAGAGATGCAAACAATTATTATCAACTGTTTCATACTATAAAGAAGCTTAAACAGGTAACACTAATCTATCTCATCGGCATTCACTGTTACAGCATTGAGAGGTGCTGCGACTCTAAGGGCGAGGCTACAGAAAGGAAATGGAGCTGCAGCTGTTGCTCTAGCTGACGAGCGTGTCGAAGGTAACAAAGAATCAACTGTTACAGCAGCTCTGAGCTTTGTTGCCAAAGGGGGAGAACTACTCAAACGTACAAGAAAAGGTACTATGAATTGAGGAACTACACTTACCTTGCAAGATATACTGCAGTTATTTTGTCAATAATTTTTCTGTTCATGCAGGAGATCTCCACTGGAAACAAGTCTCTTTCAGCATAAATTCTGACTGGCAGGTAATATATGAGAGTACTATTAAACAAATGCTGAGTTTCATATCAATATGTAATGTAAAATCTGCTCAGCGTACATTCTAAAATCCTCGAATAAGCTGTTAGACGGAAAGCAACAAAGTTTACTTGTGTAGCTCACATGGTTGTTATCTCATGCTACCCTATATCATCATAACAAAATAAGCGAATATGAATCTTTGGTAGCAGGTCATAGCTAAAATGAAAAGCAAACACATGGCAGGAACATTCACAAAGAAAAAGAAATGTAAGCCAAAACAAAAACTCACTTTAGTATCAAATTGTCTATGTGTTCCTTTACACTTTCATCAAAATTGGTGGTTGTTGAATGCACAGGTGAGGTCTCTGGAGTCTACTGTGACATAGCAGCATGGCATGGACGAGACGAGGAAGGTGATGAGCAGAAGTGCTATTTCGGGATACAAACTGCAGAAAGGATGATTGAATTCGAATGCAGAAACAAAGGGGAGAAACAAATGTGGGTGGATGGGATTCAACAAATGTTGTGCTGCCGCATGACCATGACATGACTTTGAATGAACATTTCAAAAGAGAATTGAAGTAGTAGCTTTTAGTGTGACTTTAAAACTCTAAAATAAGACATCAAACCAGAGAAGTAATGGATTTATTTCAGCTGTTACATCTATATATAGGGATAGATTACATATTGAAAAATGGCACTGCAATGATCTATCCTTGGTTAATGCTGGACTAGATGATCTGAATGATATCACTGGACAAACTGTGACTATTTCTTCAGAAGCAAAAAGCGGGATTGAGGTGTTTGAGGTGATACTGTATATGTTCACTCTAATTCCTTCATAAAATCAGCATTATCAACAAACACCTGCAAGATGAAAATAATTAAAGAACTAAGATGGAAAGCAAATAAAGAAAAACCTTTTATCCTTCATATTCTGATACCTACCACAAGTGGAAGAACTAGTGCTCTAACTGAAGCTGAACATTTTATTCCAACTTAGTTACATGGTTTGAATTAGTCTTCCCTAACTAGATTCCACATGACATCATTTCACAAGCCAGAAACCTTACATCAATCACCAACCTTATATAGTGGTGTATGCTTTTGCCATTTACTAATACATCCTGTGTCTCAATTGAACAGCCCTAGATATTATCCAATATACTTCAGTTTTACGATTGCACATCATTTCACTAGCCAGAAACCTTACTTCAATCACCAACCTTATAGTGGTGTATGCTTTTGCCATTTACTGATACATCCTGCGTCTCAATTGAACAGACCTAGATATTATCCAATATACTTCAGCTTTACGATTGCAGAAATAAATAATGTTTTGGCCACCAAATTAAATTTGGAATCCGATCCAAAAATAACATCAGTTTTTCCTAAATTCAACAGGTGCTGACATACAGCGATTCTACACCAAAAACTTAGTAGGTCAAATTAACATATCAATTTAGGAAATAGAGTGCCATCTGCTCTTCACATATTGAAAGAAATAATGTATCTACTGCAGATTTGAGACGCGCCACTTCTCTCTCTCACCCAGTGTATGCCTGTATGGTTAGAAGTGACTAGAGTTATTGCTTATTCTACGGTAGTCCTAGCCAATGGAGTGAGGGTCTGTGAAGAGAAGTTTCCAGTGATTGATCTTTTTATAACTTCTGTTTTGTCCTTTCTTCAAATAAAGCTAGAAGATATTCTAATGATTTCAAGGGATATAATTGTCTTCAAATTTAAACTATACTTTTAAACTAGTAGTCTGACAAAATAAAGCATGAGATGTCTAGAAACAAGTATAGGTGCATTGTCTAATGCTGGAAAGGAAACTACTAGTTCATGCCAAAAATAATCATAACTGTTGAAGACTTACTGTCTTCCAACCATCAGGATCGACGCATGCCATGATCTTGGTGTTGATGCCCGGCAACGGTCCAGGTTCAAGCACAATTTCCCCTCCATACAGTTTTATAGCTTCTGTAGTCTTGTAGACATCATTTGTTCCGACTGCAATCTGCAAAGATATGTAATGTCGCTTACAAGCTGATATCTACAGAATTTTCGCAAGTCCGGGAAAGAAACTATGATCAATTAGCTTCAAATGAGTTTGCTAAATTGTACTTGTCCTAAACAACATGCCGGACAGTAATAGGTTCACCCAATTTAAAATAATATATTCTAAAGAGTGGAATTACCTGAGCATAGCCATTTCCTTTATCATAGCTTTTGACACCATAGGTATATGTCAATGCCAGAACTGCATTTTTGTCTTCAGGTCCATAACCCATGACGGCTATTCTGTTCTGAGAACAAGTGTCAATAATTAATAAAAGAGAGATAAAACCATAAATAAGCATTAGGAAATATCCAAGTGAAAAAAACCGATATATCAAGTTTAGGGAGCACCTAAGTTGCTCGGGCTCTTCACTTTCGGTGCCGCACCCGTGTCGGCACGACGTGGGTGTGTGATCCATACCGGATATGGTCAACCGATTTCGGATACTTTGGCCAATATCGACGCAGAATTTCGGGACAGATATAATGATTTATGAAATCAAAACAAAAGCTATGGTGAAATTGAGCAAAATGGAATATCTTGTATATAAGAAATTTCTATGTTAGTCCTTTTTCTTTTATCTCTTACTCGGGTTCTCCTCTTGATCAATATTTTCCTTCCCGGAATACCTTGTAAGTTTATAATCTCTCATAATTTAGACGTATCTTTATAACTCTACTTTTAGATATTTGAATTAATTTTAGTCGAGTCCCAACACCCGTATCCGTACCTGGATCCGTACCATGAACCTTAAAATATAGATCATGAAGGATCCAACCTCTAGTACGCACCCGAATGGGACACCCTCACCCAAGTCCGAGCAACTTAGGGGAGCACTACTTCAATAAAATCTAAAGGAGAATATAAAAGAAAAAACATCCTAGTGTAGGGATCCAATCTAGCATGACAGAAACCATTTACTATCTTGAACTTGAAGTATGTTTGTAAAACCTATGGAGAGAAAACCAAGAGCAAAAGGAAACCCAAAAGAGTGCAGCAGCCGAAAAACAAACAAATAAAATTGCCTCTCTCTAATAGCTTATACGTTACATGAGGTGGTTCACACAATTTAACATATGAAAGAATTAGAGTATTCAATCAAAAACCATAAAACAACGATTAGAGTGACCTTAAGACCTTTACAAACCCCTTTGGGAGCCCTTACACTGTGAGACAATATATAACTCAGTGCACTTTCCGACAACAAGAGGATTGCATAAGCCTACGAACAGGAAAAAGTACAACTATAACCACAAATGGACAATATTTGCAAAATAACCTATAAACTCACTTTGTTATCAGGATTATCTCTTTTACGAAGAAGCTCCATGCCAAATGCCTTGAAAAATTAATCACAATGAGGATTTAGTATTTATTGCAATCTAACAGGACAAGTATGTAATAAGAGCAGTATAAGTTTGAAGACCTAGAACTTTCATCTAGCAAATGTTGCAGTTTACCTTCTTATAGAAATTAATGGACTGGTCAAGATCTCCTACACGAAGCATTACTTCACGGAAAGGTTCAGGAGTAGGCCCTCTCTGTAAAAGCTCAAAGTTGTAGCCATCAGGATCTTCCACGAGGGCAATTATAGTTCCTCCAACTTTTGATTGGACCAGGTTCCAGGTCCCTCCTTTAGCTTTTACTAGGTCTACCGTTTTAGCAACCTATATGGAAAATTCGAAAATTATGTCCCGGTAAATATATGTGAACTTCTATAAACAATTATAGGAAAAACAAAAGACAAAGAATTACTATTAGAAGAGCTTTTCTAAAGGTGTCTAACTGAAATGCTGGTACTTTTCATGGCAAGATGTATGAAAGTCACCAGCAAGTAATGAGCAGTAGAGTAACTTTTAAAACCAAGACCAATCCAACAAGGACAAAGGTAAAAGATAATCAATTCAAATGCAACTGCACTAAAGACCTCTAAAGCTCATGATTGTTGTTTACTTGATTGCATGACATCAAAGAAGTATAAATTGAACTGTTTGAATTTTTCATCTTATGAACAACTTACATCCTCAACTGCAATTCCAAAATGACCAAAACCAGTTCCAATGTCATACTTGTCAACTCCATAGTCTGAAAGCAACAGGGAAGTACAATGACTGCAACATTGTAAAATATAATAGACGACTGTTGAACAAAGCATAGTGGCAACTGCAAACTATGAGGAGCCTCACTGTAAGTAAGTTCAACGGCGAAATTTGTTTCTTCAGGTCCATAACCAAGAAAAGCATTTGAATAACCCTCCTCTGGTATGTCTCGTTTCCTTAACAGCTTCATTCCCAAGCATTCTGTGTAGAATCTGTATCACAAGACATCTTTGTTACCTAGTTGGGATTTGGGAAGATCAAACATAATAGTACTGAATTCTTCTCTGAAAAAGTAAACATACTTGATCGTCTTGTCCAAATTCCCAACACGATAAACAGCATGGAGCATTCTTCTTTTGTCCTTCTTGATCCACTCTGATGCATTTTCATCACTTAGGGCAGTATTTGACTGCGCCAGTTCAGCGATAGTTCCAGTTTCAATCACCTTCCCTTCAGCGTCAATGGATTCAGGTGCTTTTCCATTGAATAGCTGTGATTGAGTGATAGCTGATAACCAATGAACTTTTGTAAGCCATTTACTAATCCACCATTCTTCAGTCTTTTATTTCTATCTATACGAAGTTATGGTTATCTAAAATATCAACTGCTCTATAGACCGTTGGTCAGAGTTTCTTATGCAGAGAGTGTGACCAAGAATTTTGTGTTCATTGCAGGGACAACCTATAGCTCCTACCTTTATTAGGGAATGGTGCTGTCAAAAGGTACAGATAGCGAACTACATTGCACAATAGGCTTTATGTGATCTGCTCTACTAGTTCTATCCATATTCATCCGCCACCCCTCGCTCGAAATTCTATATAATGTAATTATTAGATGATCAGTTACAGCTAATTAACTTAATTAATCAATTCAATGAATAGAAATATTTTCTGATATTTGAAGAATTGAAAGATCGTCATGAAATAACTTTTAATCCAAGTGAAATTCACAAAGTGTAATCTTAGGCTGATGAGCCCTACATTTTGTAATGGATTGACTACCAATTCAGATACCTAGCTCTCAGCAGAAGACTCTTTCTTGTTCTTCATTCTTTTTTCATTTGGGATTAGAAAATATTCTATGGACTTGGTGAGTTTGCAACACCATTAAGGGCCTGTTTTGAACGCCACCTTGTAGTTGGATGTAATTACACAGTTTGGCAGGCATGTTTGTCTGGCCAATTAATTACTTACCAGCTTGAAATTGGGTGTAATTAAAGGGGAGCAACACCCTCCAATTCTTGGGGGGGGGGGGGGGGGGGGGGACATCTGAAATTCTTTCCTCTTTAATTTTGAATATTTCTTATATACACATGTATTTGTCACACATTTAAAACAAAAGAATAATGTAATCGCATTTGTAAACCAAAATGACATTGGAAATTATATTATCACGAACAAACAGGTCATTGTAATTACTATACGGTGTAATTACTCGATATCACTTTAAAATGCATTAAGCTTAGAACCATATAAGCACCTTCCTCGTGATGTCTTTCACACCAAGCCAAACAGTCTAGATGTGTTTAAACTATTATAACATTACACTTCTTACTTCTGCGTTCAATTCTTTTCTTCTCCAAATTAAACTCATACATGGAGTTATGTCCATAACTTTGAATATTGAATAAGTCGCCCTCAGGCAAAAATTCACGTAATTACTAGGCTAGTAATTACACAACACAGTAGTAATTACACATTGGTTTCCAAACAGGCCTTAAAAGGTTTTTCAGATAATTCATTATTTGCGTACACACTACCCTCCCCCAAACCCTACTTGTGGGATTATAGTGGGTTGTTGTTGTTGTACCCAGCAGTGAAATTTCCCCCCAAATCAATCTCTACAACCTTTTCATGTTTTGCTTAGTTAAGTATGAATAGCATTTGGATAAGATAAGAATAAAAGGCCATTCTTTTTTCAGTTAGTTATCTAATAGTGTAACAAAATCATGGAGGCATAGTGTACACTACTCACAAGATATGAATAAGAAGAATGAAATGCAAGAACCTGTACTGAGTTGAAATAAAGCAATCCTACGAGATGGACTGTAAGCGCAAGGCAAAAAGACACTGCGCCCATTACTTGAAGAAGTACAAGAAGGAATAATGGACTTCAATGGCTGTTGAATTTTAGGAGAAAATATTTGTAGAGCCATTTGTTTGGAATAAACACTAACACCTATGTCCTCTGTATCTATCTACCTTTATCCTGACTTACATATTTGCTGATTTATATCCAAAATTTTAAAATCTGTTATTTTGAAAAGTATATTTTATAAAAGTTATTTTCAAAAAAGTAATTTTGTTAGGAAGAAATTGTGTTTGACTGCTTAATTTGAAAAATATTTTTGAGTAACTATTAGTATTTGGTAAACCTATTTTTAAATTTATTTTTCTTAAAAGTACTTTTGGTGATAAGTTATTTTTCTGTTCTCAAAAAGTTACTTCTGTTTCTACTCAAAATCACTTTTTTCTTCTTCTAAAAGCTTAGTCATATATCTTAACTTTGGGAAAAAAATACTTTTGGATTAAAAAAAAGGAAAATTACCAGTTCCAATAAGTTAGTACAAAAATTAGCCAATTCATATAAAATATTAGCCAATTAGCTATTAGTAGCCAAAAAAATATCAACCTTTTGCTTTCTTTTGAGTGGGCATTGTTGGAATAGATTGGATACATCTTAATGAGTTTAAATCTCAGCTTGGGATGATTTGGTAGAGTTTTGAGGCGGTTTAAATTGAAAACCCGAAGTAGAAGATGAACATGAAAAAGATGATATGTGCTTACATTGTGTATCATTTGTGTATCACATATATATCATATTTGTATCAAATGTGTATCACATGTAGATCCATGTATACCTGCGTGTGAGTTTTATGCGTGATACTTGTTTGATACATGTGTGGCGAAAGAATTTTTTAAACTCGATTTTAACTACGAATTTTGATACCAATTCAGTCCAAATCACCTTCAATCTTTCTCAAATTTTTTGTATCGACTCATCTATATGTTTTCAATGAATTTCAACCATACCCATTGGAAAAAGTCCCTACTTATATATATATATATATATATATATATATATATATATATGGAATTTCATTACCTTATTTGTTGCCACATCCATGTAATTTCCTCTCCGTCTTACATCTTGCTGCATATCACGCTTAAAAATATGGAAGGAGATCTTTGCGTGTGATTCTTGGATAAAAAGAATCCTTACATATTTGGGTTTTCAATTTTTGTATGTGCTTGACTAGTTTTGGTAAGTGTATGATTAATGCCTAGAGATTGGTAAGTTAAGACTTATTTCGGGGGTAAATTTTAAAAATAGCCAGATTTACAACTGGTCGTTCAAAAATAGCCCAATTTCAAAAGTAATCGAAATTTAGCCACTTTTTATATAAAGATAAATCTGAGCGAAAACACTGTTCAAAACCCGGAAAATACTCTAGTATATTATGCTAGAGTTCCAGCATAAGTATACTTGAACTCCAGCATATTATACTGGAGTTCCAGAATAAGTATGCTGGAACTCCAACATAATATGATGGAGTTCCAGCATAAGTACACTAGAACTCCAGCATAATATACTGGAGTTCCAGCAAGTATATTGGTCCAGTATAATATACTGGAGTTTGGAGCACCGGTGCTCCAGTCTCCAGTATATTATACTGGAGCCAGCAAAGTATACCGGTCCAGCATAATATGCTGGAGTTCATACACAAGTGCACCGAACTCCAGTATATTATGCTGGACCGGTCTCTATTGCAGCAAAATAGTGGCTATTTTTCATTAACTTGGTAAACGCTGGCTATTTTTGATTGACCAGTCCGAAAACTGGCTATACCGTGCTATTTTTACGATATTTTCATAAGATTCCCCAAAAAAAATACTTTTTGGCCCAAAAGAAGCTTGACAAACTATTATACATATGGATGTGGATAAAACAATTTTTAATTCTAATAATATTTGCTAAACTATGGCGTAGCACTATAGTAGCATATTATTACTACTAGGTGAGTCCTTTCGGGTTCTCTTTTTACATTTTTTTCATTTTATTAGTAAAATGTAGTATTTTCTCTCTAATTATAAGTATAGACACGGTTTTTTCTGGATTAATCTTCATATTAAATTTAGATAGATTTTTAAATTCAAAAATATCAAAACTAAATCAAAATTAGTTATGTAGTCCAAAATAGGAATTAAAATTCAAAGTCAAAATTCATTTGTACAAGTTACATTCAGGCTCAAATAATGCGCCTATTTCACTAACCCAAGATCCAAATGACTATTGTTTCATCTTAAAGTCTATGTTAATGTCACATGTCAAATTACGTGCCGCGATATGTCAAATAAAGTAGTATTAGGAAAGAGAAAAGAATATTATATGAAGTGTAAATAACTTTGTTAATTTTATATTGAGTAAATACTTAAAAGTTGGAATATATTGTGTCATTTTTATTTTCCAATAGCCATAAAATTTTATTGTCGGCTATGGGGGCCTGGAGGAGCAATGGTGACGCGAGCACTATGTGGTCGACGACAGCAGACTATATAAGGGAGGTTGTGAGAGAGGTGTTAGGGGTCTCGACAGGCGTCTCTGGCGGGGACAAAGGAGACTGGTGGTTGAATGAAGTGGTCCAAGGTAAAGTGGAAGCGAAGAAGGCGGCATACCTGAAGTTAGTAGGGAGCACAGGTGAGGAGGAGAGGCGAGCGTGCATGCAGAGGTATAAGGTAGCAAGGAAGGAAGCTAAGCTGGCGGTTACGGAGGCTAAGACTGCGGCTTTTGGTCATATGTACGAGGAACTGGGGAAAAAAAGCGGGGAGAAGAAGTTATTCTGGCTAGCCAAGACGAGAGAAAGGAAGACTCGGGATATGGACCAAGTGAGATGCATCAAGGACGACGATGGTAGAGTATTCATGGAAGATGCCCAGATTAAGAGGAGATGGCAGACTTACTTTCATAAACTTCTGAATGAAGAAGGGGATTGGGATATGGTGCTAGGTGAACTGGAGCATTACAGAGTCACCGTGACTTTAGGTACTGCAGCCCATCAAGGTAGAGGATGTCGTGGGAACTATACGTAAGATGAGTAGGGACAGAGCGATAGGGCCAGCTGAAATTCCGGTTGAATTTTAGAAATGTGTGGATAGAGCAGGCTTGGAGTGGCTGACTGTGTGTTATTTTAGGGCGAAGAGGATGCCGGATGAGTGGATGTGGAGTACGCTGGTTCCGTTGTATAAGAACAAAGGGGATATCCAGAGTTGTAACAATTATAGGGGTATCAAATTACTGAGTCATACCATGAAAGTTTGGGAGAGGGTGGTTGAAGCGAGGGTGAGGATGACGGTGTCTGTATCCGACAACCAGTTCAGGTTCATGCCGGGTTGTTCTACTATGGAAGTTATACACCTTGTTAGGAGGTTGGTGGAATGGTACAGGGAGAGGAAGAAGGATCTGCACATGGTGTTTATTGACCTAGAGAAAGCGTATGACAAGGTTCCTAGAGAAGTTCTCTAGAGATGCTTGGAGGCAAAAGGTGTACCAGTTGCCTACATTAGGGAGATTAAGGACATGTATGATGGGGCTAAGACTCGGTTAGGACAGTAGGAAGCGACTCTGAGCATTTTCCAGTTGTTATGGGGTTACACCAAGGTTCTGCGCTCAGCCCGTTCTTATTTGCCCTGGTGATGGACGCGTTAACACACCATATTCAAGTAGAGGTGCCATGGTGTATGCTATTCGATTATGACATAGTTCTAATTGATGAGTCGCGAGCCGGTGTTAACGAAAGGCTGGAGGTTTGGAGACAGGCACTTGAATCTAAGGGTTTCAAGCTGAGTAGGACGAAGACGGAATACCTGGAGTGTAAGTTCAGCGCTGACCCGAATGAAGTGGGCGTGGATGTGAGGCTTGAATCATAGGTCATCCCTAGTAGAGGTAGTTTCAAGTACCTTGGATCGGTTATCCGGAGGGGGGGGGGGGGGAGATCGACGAGGATGTCACATACCGTATTGGGGTGGGATGGATGAAGTGGAGGTTAGCATCTAGAGTCCTGTGTGTCAAGAGAATGCCACTGATACTCAAAGGTAAGTTCTATAAAGCGGTGGTTAGACCAGCCATGATGTATGGGGCTGCGTGTTGGCCTGTTAAGAACTCACATATCCAGAAGATGAAAGTAGCAGAGATGAGGATGTTGAGGTGGATGTGCGGGCACACTAGGATGGATAAGATTAGGAATGATGATATTCGGGAGAAGGCGGGTGTGGCTCCCATTGATGACAAGATGCGGGAAACGAGGCTCACATGGTTCGGGCATGTACATAGGAGAAGCCCAGATGCTTCGGTAAGGAGGTGTGAGCGGCTGGTTGTGCAGGGCACGAGAAAAGGTAGAGGGCGGCCTAAGAAGTATTGGGGATATGTGATCAGACAGGACATGGCGAGGCTTCGGATTTCCGAGGACATGACCCTTGATAGGAAGTTGTGGAGGTTGAGTATTAGGGTAGTAGTATAGGAGGTAGTTGAGTCTTGCCTCACTGCGTACCTTTGTGAGACTAGTGTGGTAGGGTTTTGTCTAAGATAGCTAGTGGCAATGTTGTGTCTTACTACACTTTCATTTCTCATAGTGTCGGGTCTATTTACTGGCTATTGCTTTTGCTTTGCATCTATCTTCTGGTTTTCATGTTGTTGTTATTTTTCCTATAATTTTTGTGGTGGTACTTATATTGTCTCTTTTTGTTTTTTTGAGCTGAGGGTCTTTCGAAAATAACCTCTCTACTCCTTCGCGTTAGGGGTAAGGTCCGCGTACATACTACCCTCCCCAAACCCCACTAGTGAAATTTTATTAGGTCGTTGTTGTTGTTGCCATAAAATTCCATTAATTTATGTGGAAAAGAAGGGGGGAACGAATTCTGATGAATCTAAGTTTAAAGTGGATGATTTGACAAATATCCACTTTTAGGATTGCTACTTGGTAACCCAGCATTTGCAATGAAAAATAATCACAACTTAACAAGGCGACAAACATTCGCTTCTTTGGTTAAACTTCAGTATACCTCTCATTATTTAATACTTAGAATTGAAGACCTTATCCATTAAAGATATTTCTCAACAACACAAGCTTTTTGCATTTTTTTAGTTTGAATTCTCTGGTAGATAAGATATATGATAAGTATTAGAGCATTGGATAGAGTAAGAGTCCGTTTGGCCAAGCTGCAAAAAATTACTTATTTTGAAAAACACTTTTATTTAAAAGTATTTTTTGAAAAAGTACTTCTGCAAAATAGTTGTTTGTGTTTGAGCAATTCAATTGAATAGTGCTTTTTGCAAGCTCATTGTGATTGACAAATCTTTTCTAAAAAGCATTTTTAAGTAGCAAATTACGAAAAAAGGACAATAAATATTCAATTTTCGATTAGTATTATAAAAGAATAATGAATTTAAATATTTATTAGAAAAAATTCAATTAAAATATAAAACGTAAAGTAAAAATATAAATTAAAAATTCTAATTAATATAAAACATATTTATTACAAAGCAATAATATTGAGTGTTAACAAGCTGGGTATTTGAGTGTGTCAAAACTGTAAATTACACAATACCGATAAATGGAGAGACTACTATGCCTTTTGATGCTGCTAAGGGACTTGGCAAGGAGATCCAATCTCCCCATTTCTGTTTGCAATAGTCATGGAATATCTTAACAGGAGCCTAAATGGATTGAAAGAAGACAAAACTTTCAAATATCATCCTAAGTGTGCTAAGCTAGGCATTACTCACTTGAATTTTGCTGATGATTTGTTGTTGTTCTCCAGAGGTGACCTACCATCAATTGTTGCCTTGCACAGATGTTTCGGTCAGTTCTCCCGAACCTCAGGTCTATAAGCTAAGTTAGGCAAAAGCTCTGTCTACTTTGGTGGAGTTTCGCAGGCTGAGAGAACAAGGATACTACAACACTTGGGGTATGGGCTAGGAGAATTACTTTTCAGGTACCTTGGCATACCACTCTCAACCAAGAAGATTTCATTAATGCAATGACAACCCCTCATTCAGAAAATAGTGGCAAAAGCATCTTCGTGGACAATAAAAAAGCTATCATATGCAGGGAGAGTGCAACTGGTACAAAGTGTCCTATTTGGAATACAGGCTTACTGGGCTCAACTGCTTCCCCTTCCCAATAAGGTTCTAAATCTCATTGATGGTTATTGTCGAAGCTATGTATGGTCTGCTTACAATAATATCACTAAGAAGTCATTGGTAGCATGGGAGAAAATATGCACTCCTAAGTCTGTAGGGGGATTAAACTTAGTCAATCTCAAACTATAGAACAAAGCTACCATTGCAAAGGTGTGTTGGGATCTTGCAAATAAACAAGACAGACTCTGGATCAAATGGGTACATACCTACTACATCAAAGGTCAACAACTTATGCAAATGATAGTGCTTCAACAAGCATGTTGGATGATTCGACAAATACTTAAGGCTAGAAGCACTTTGAGCCAAATACAAGGAATTGGTGAAAGGAAGAACATGATCAGGTACATATATCTACAACTTTTGGGGGATAGACCTCGAGTTGATTGGAAATGCTTAATGTTCTGCCAGACCTAAAGCCCAATTTACTATGTGGATACTATTGCAAGTAGGGGTGTGCATTCGATTTATCGATTCGATAATTACTTATCGATTATCGATTTGTACATATGCTTATCGTTATCGTTTCAATAAGGTTTCGATTTTTTCGATTTCGATATATCGATTTTTGGGGCTTTTCAATGCGGTTATCGATTACATCAATAAGAAAATTTGCGGGATTCCACGAAAAGTATATCGCTATAAACACGCCTAACTAATATGGACCAAAATAAGCTAAAATAAGACGAACACCGTTTATAATATAAAAATTGTGTCAACAAGCACATGCAACGAAACTAAAGTAAGGAATCAAATGTATGCCACCAACACTCCAACGGTATAAGAAAATAAAAATACATCATCACGGCTAATTCTATTTTCCATTAATTTGAACTTCATTCCCTTGAGCTTTAAATATGATCATTCCTTAAATGTGATAGATGAAATAATAGGGTTAGGGACTTAGGGTAAAGGAAAGGGTATTATAGAATAAGGGTAAAAAAAATTAAAAAAAAAATTTTAAAAAAATTAATTTTTATTTTTTGTATTTCTTTTCGGTTTATCGATAAACCGATAACCGAAGAGGACAAAATCGAAACCGAAATCGATAACTCGATAAGGAAAATTTCGAAATCAAAATCAAAATCGATAAATCGATAAACCGATATCGATAAACCGATAACAAATAATCGATTCGATTTATCGATAAACCGATTCGAATGCACACCCCTAATTGCAAGGGAAACTCCTTACTACAGATAGGCTACGAAGCTGGGGAGTGAATGTGGATTCACAATGCATACTATGTCATGAACATGAGGAAAGCAGAGAACATTTGTTTGTTAGGTGTGTCTTTGCTCAGAACATATGGAGCAAAATTGGATGCGGGATAAAACATGATTATAGAGTGACAACAACTTGGGAGCAACACTTACAATGGATTCTACAGAATGCCAAAGGAGAACTCAGAGGGCAAAAATATTTCGGATGGTCTATGCAGAAGTATCACATGTCATTTGGATAGAAAGGAATATAAGGATCTTTGAAAATAAGAGTAGGAATTGGATCGCCATTGCACGAGAGATAGCTTACAATTGGAGCTACTGATGATGTACAAAGATTAGTTCAAAGCTTTATTTTTTGAGTACATGTATACATGCATATGTAGGCTAAGTTTTAGTTCTTTTTTGGAGATTGTAAAAGATAGCGAGCTATGTGAGCAAGTTATGGTTCTTTTTTGGATGACCCGGAGCGTTTCGGCGCCTATGGTGGAAAGTTGGCATTTTGAAAAAATTTCATAATTTGGGTTGAAGTGCATCTCAATGTTTTCGATGACCGTTTGGGATTTCGAGTCTGGGAATAGCTCCATATGGTGATTCTGATATTGGTAGCGCGTCCGGATGTGGATTTGGACGTCTGTTGGTCATTTCGGGTTTATTTGGCGAAAGTTAGAAAATTTGAAGGTTTTGAGAAGTTTGACCGGGAGTGAATTTTTAAATATCGGGGTCGGTTTCTGATTTCGGAAGTTGGAATAGGTCCGTAATGTCGAATGTGACTTGTGTGAAAAATTTGAGGTCAATCGGACGTGATTTGATAGGATTCGGCATCGAATGTAGAAGTTTAAAGTTCTAAAGTTCATTAAGCTTGAATTGGGGTGCGATTCGTGATTTTGACGTTGTTTGATGTGATTTGAGGCCTCGAGCAGGTCCATGTTATGTTTAGGAATTGGTTGAGGTCCCGATGGCCTCGAGTGGATTCCCGAGGGTCAACGGATTGAATTCGGATTTGGAGAAAGAGCAGTTGGGCATCTGGTGTAATCGCACCTGCGTGAAGAGGGCTGCAAGTGCGAGCCCGCAGAAGCGGCCCAGTTGTCGCAGAAGCGGAAGAGAGTGAAGGCTGGGAGGCCGCAGGTGCGGAAGGTTTTCCACAGAAGCGGATGCTCTACGCACCTGCGGTGAAGGAGCACGGAAGCGGAGGAGCTGGCCTTGGGGGAAAGCCGCACCTGCGAGAAATCCTCCGCAGAAGCGGCAAGAGGACCGCAAGTGCGAAGGTCGGGCTGGGCAGCAAGTTTATATTACGGGATTTGGCCCATTTTTCTTTCATTCTTCACTTGGTTAGGAATTTTGGAGAGCTTCAAGGAGGGGTTTTCATCGTACAATACAAGGTAAGTGATTCCCACCTATTGTGAGTTAAATACAATGATTTTATATGTGTAGACGATAAATTTGCGTCGAGAAAATAAAATCAAGACCGAAAATATTGCAACAATCATAGTATTTTATTTCGAATATTTGAGTGTTACAATCTCTATGAATCCTCTGATTCTTCTTTCCAATAGTAAATAAATTCAAGGGCCTTTGAGCTTGATCTTGAATCTATATTTGCTTCCACGAACGATGATCTTGTTCTTGAGCTTGAGCTTGATTGCTTGAACTTGACCTTGATTTGTTCTTTGTTCTTGAACTTGAACTTGATTTCTTCTTCGTTCTTGAGCTTGATTTCTTGAACTTTAACTTGAAGCTTGAAACTTGTAGAGAAATTTGCGGTGTTTGCTCCACGAGCTATGAAGACCCCTATTTATAGTTGTGGAAGGGAAGAGTCATGATAAGAACAAACTCTTTCCGACCAATCAAATTAAAGTGTGACATGGCCGCATTTGATTGGCCAAAATATGTCACTTGCACACGTGGCGCGATTTCATTGGCCTTTTAGTGTGATTGGGCATGCCTTGTCATTTTGACACATGGCATGATCCTATTGGCTCTTCCGTTTGACTTGGCGCGCCACATCATTTGACACGTGGCACCAAACTGGGCCTCTAGGAAGATGTAATCTTGGGCTTAATGAAGTGGGCTCATCACTTTAGCCCAATTAAATGGGCTAGCCCAATGGATTAAGACTTATTTATTTAATCCATTTATATTGGACTTATACAATTAATCCAATTATATTAGCCCAATAAATTTATTTGAACTAATATATCTTGAATTTAAAATATAGTCCAAATTATTTTACAGATTTAATTTCAATAAAATTTATATGCCTACAAATGCCCCCTATTTCAAAGCTTGTCAAGATTAACCTGTCAAATCTTAAGGATAAGACTTGAAGTACCGGAGAAATATTTTAATACCCCATAGAACCTATTTCAAGTAGTGTGTATTTTGCAGTCTATGGAACAATTAAACTTAAATAATGTTGGTCAAGCTCTTGTACTCATCTTGATTCGGCATTTGATTTGCCTACCATCAGCAACATTTGAATTTTAATTCCCATGGTGTACATCTCAAAAGAACCCCATGTTGAAGATGACGTGGATCATGTATTTTGACCCCATACGACATAGAAGATCATTTATTAAGGGGGTTAACTTTTTTCCTTGCATGCCACGTTGGACTCAGGGATATGTTTTCCTTGTCTTACCGTAAAAGGAGTCTTCCCCAATTTACATGTAAATAGAAAACCTTCACCGCCTGTAGGCTTCCTTTTCTATATGGAATTATGGATTAGCATATCGTATTCTTGTTGGACTCTTAACATATATTGATCCCACATCTCTATTAGTCATCTTAAGAGCCGCATCACTGCACCTATAAATAGGTCATGCCTTTCATTCAGTTGGCATCGATTGCTGTGTTTGCAGCCCACATCGAGTCTACCTTTCACGATTTGAAAGCATTAACACGAAGGTATTCTTCTTCTCTTGTGTTTTCTTCCTTGTTTTATATGTTGTCTTTTTTTTTGTAGGAGTAACTTCGTCAAACGAAAAAGTTCGAGATGAAGGTCTTTAAAAGTTCGTAACGAAGATCTTTAAAATTTGCGGTGAAGGCCTTTAAAAGTTCGCGGTGAATATCTTTAAAATCTCGCGGTGGAGACTTTTAAAAGCTCGCAGTGAAGACCTTTAAAAGTTCGCGACGAATACCTTTAAAATTTGCGGGGAAGACCCATAAAAGTTCGTGCGAAGACCCTTAAAAGCTCGTGGTCAAGATCTTAAAAGTTCGTGGTGAAAATATTTAAAAGCTCGCGATGGAGACCTTTAAAGGCTCGCAGTGAAGATCTTTAAAAGTTCGCAAACGAATACCTTTAAAATTTGCGGGAAGACCCATAAAAGTTCGTGCGAAGATCCTCAAAAGTTCGCGGTCAAGATCATTAAAAGTTCGCGGTGAAGACCTTTAAAAGCTCGCAGTGGAGACCTTTAAAAGCTCGCAGTGAAGATCTTTAAAAGTTTGCGACGAATACCTTTAAAATTTGCGGGGAAGACCCATAAAAGTTCGTGCAAAGATCCTTAAAAGTTCGTGGTAGAAATCCTTATAAGTCGGCAGCGGGGACCCTTTAAAATTTGCCTCGAGCACCTTTAAAAGTTCAAGACACGCGCCTTTTAAAAGCTCAGAACAAAAACCTTAAAAATCCGAATGCCTTTAAAATTCGAGATGAACACCTTAAAAATTCGGANCCAACGTCCAACCTTCATCATCATCAGGTTGATCGTCTTCAACTTTGTTGTTCTCCAGTAATTCTTCATTTTTACTCTCTTTAATACCGCATAATTCATCCGGACTAAATGAGCCGAAGGTGATAGAGACTTGGTTTGCGCTTGCTTTCTCATCTTCCAGCACGATCTTCTTTTCGCGAGCCAAGTCCATGACTTTGTCCTTGAAAACAAAGCACTTCTCCAGAGGGTGGCTTACAAGTCGGTGATATTTGCAGTAGTTTGGGTCATTTGTTTTCCCAGCTTCATTTGGTCGCTTTATCTCTGGAAGCTCAATAAGATTTAACTCGAGGAGTTCTTCGAAAATGGCTGGCACATCAGAATCCATGAATGGGTACTCTTTCTCCTGCATCTCTTTTAGAGTCAACTTTCCACTTGGCTTGTCTTGAAAAGAAGTGGATTTCATACTCTGCTTCTTGCTCACCTTCTTCGTGAACTTCATAGGTGACGTATTGACATTCATAGCTTCTTTGCTTTCAGACTTGGGTACAACTTGCCCCACTTCCTGACTTCTTACTTGTGATTTGCTTTGCGAGGTTCATAGATGGGCAGCCTTTCATTTCCAGCGGAGGCCATGCTCAATTTCATGTCATGGGCACGAGTTGCAAGTTCTTCAAACGTGCCAGGCTTGATGCCTTGCAAGATGTAGCGCAATCCCCAATGCATGCCTTGGATGCACATCTCTATGCCTGAAGCTTCACTAAGCCTGTCTTTGCAGTTGAGGCTTGCATTCCTCCAACGATTGATAAAGTCGATAACTGGTTCCCCCTTTCATTGACGAGTATTTGTAAGCTCTATCATACTCACCGTGCGTCTTGTGCTGTAAAAGCGATTGAGGAATTCTTGCTCTAGTTGATCCCAGCTGTCGATAGATCCAGCCTCGAGGTCAGTGTACCAGTCAAAAGCATTTCCTTTTAGCGAGCGGACAAACTGCTTGATGAGGTAATCTCCATAAGTCCAAGCATTGTTGCACGTCTCCACGAAGTGCGCAACATGTTGCTTTGGGTTACCTTTACCATCAAACTGTTGAAACTTCGGAGGTTGATAGCCAGCAGGCATCTTCAACATATCGACCCTTGCAGTGTATGGCTTTGCATATGTAAGGGAGGATTTGGCAGCAACTTCATATTTGTTCTTAATGGTTCCTTCGATGAACTCCTTCAGTTGATCGATTGGAATCATCCCCTCAGATGAGACAGGGATAGCCTTAGTGGATGCTGCTTGTCTTGGGGGAGAGTCACTCTCTAGAACTTCTGGGAGCTTGCCGGGTGCATGGGTAGATTCTTCTTCCATCAAGATTCCCACCCTATCTGTTAGCTTGTCAATTCTATCCTCTTGATTTTGCATGCATTTGGTCAAGCCAGCGATTGCTTCCGTCAAGTTTGCCAACTGCTCCTCCATGGATGAAGTGTTTGTCACCATGGCTTGCATGATTGTCGTGGATGACGGAGAGTAGCATGGATTTTCACACAGATTGATCCTTGATTGGCTCACGCTATGTGGTGTAAGTGGGGAGGATCCATCACTTGAAGCATCATCATCTTCCTTCACAGCAGAGTGCATGGAGCCGGAGAGGTCAAGTAGAGCAAGAGTTTTCTTGATCTTTTCAGCAACATCGCTTCCTCCTTCAGATGCGTTTGTGGCAGATCTTGCTCCTTTTGAGGATGAAGATCCGAAAACAGGGGTTGATGCGGACGGCACTTGGGGTGCTTGTTGTCCTAAAGAGCTTGTTTTGCTCCTCGTAACTGGTCCGAAGCTTCCGAAGGTGACATCGAGGATGCTTTCCACATCAGCATAGAACCTGGAATAAGCAGCCTTGGTGGAAGTTGAACCGGAGTTGATTTTCTTTGAAGCCATTTCAATGTTCTTGGACTTTGGTGATTGAAAAGTTGAGATGAGAGGTAGAGATTGTCCCACTGGGTGTGCCAGAATTTGTAGACAATAAATTTGCGTCGAGAAAATAAAATCAAGACCGAAAATATTGCAACAATCGTAGTATTTTATTTCGAATATTTGAGTGTTACAATCTCTATGAATCCTCTGATTCTTCTTTCCAATAGTAAATAAATTCAAGGGCCTTTGAGCTTGATCTTGAATCTATATTTGCTTCCACGAACGATGATCTTGTTCTTGAGCTTGAGCTTGATTGCTTGAACTTGACCTTGATTTGTTCTTTGTTCTTGAACTTGAACTTGATTTCTTCTTCGTTCTTGAGCTTGATTTCTTGAACTTGAACTTGAAGCTTGAAACTTGTAGAGAAATTTGCGGTGTTTGATCCACGAGCTATGAAGACCCCTATTTATAGTTGTGGAAGGGAAGAGTCATGATAAGAACAAACTCTTTCCGACCAATCAAATTAAAGTATGACATGGACGCATTTGATTGGCCAAAATATGTCACTTGCACACGTGGCGCGATTTCATTGGCCTTTTAGTGTGATTGGGCATGCCTTGTCATTTTGACACATGGCATGATCCTATTGGCTCTTCCGTTTGACTTGGCGCGCCACATCATTTGACACGTGGCACCAAACTAGGCCTCTAGGAAGATGTAATCTTGGGCTTAATGAAGTGGGCTCATCACTTTAGCCCAATTAAATGGGCTAGCCCAATGGATTAAGACTTATTTATTTAATCCATTTATATTGGACTTATACAATTAATCCAATTATATTAGCCCAATAAATTTATTTGAACTAATATATCTTGAATTTAAAATATAGTCCAAATTATTTTACGGATTTAATTTCAATAAAATTTATATGCCTACAATATGGATTCAAGCATGAAAATTAGTAAAAATTTGGGGCTTTGGTAGAAAACCTAGAATTTGGTATTTTGGATTTTTTTACCACGAAATTGGACATGGAATTGGAGATAAATTATATATTTGAGTTCGTAGTGTAATAGTTAAAATTTATCTTCGAAAATTTTCGGAATCCGGGCACATGAGCCCGAGGGTGATTTTTATCGACTTTTCCAACGGAGTTGGGAATTATTGTAAGTTGAATTATAATGAGTATTAGAGTATATATTTATGGATTTGCGCATTTATTGACTAGTTTTGGAGTGTTACGCATCAGTTTAAGATGTTGGGAAGGTTTGGGAGTCGGCTATGGAGTTTCGGAGCGAGCTAAGTCTCTTTTCTAACCTTGTAAGAGGGAATTTACCCCATAGTTGAGCTAAATTAATATGTGCTTCTATTTGCAGGGGCTACGTACGCACGAGGTGACGAGAGTCCGTACATAGCTACTAATTATACCTATGTCCGGGTAGTTCTAGGTAGTTCTAGGTTTACACCATGCTTTGTTACCGTTATTTGATTCTGTTTATTATTTGCCTTGAAAGGAATTGAGATCGAATATGCTTATTAAATGCCTTGAAAAGAGTTGAAATTGAGGATTTCGGGACTTGAAAGTTTTCATTTGAATTTCATATCTTTGAAAAGAATTAAAGAATATTATAATAATAATAATTTGAGAAATCTATGTGCAACCGCGTCGCAAATATATTCCGCGAGCGGGGTAAATTTCCTCTACTCTCGTGGGAGAGGACCGTTCGCCTCGGCAGGTTAAATAGATGCATCTATGGTTCGTGCCGTTCGACCCTCGGCAGTGCACCGTTTATATTTATATGTTGGATCGGGCCATACGACCTCGGCATGACTTGCGCATGATAAATCCTTGGAACTAATAATAATTGACTTTTCTTTATTGGCTTGAGATATAAATTGTTAAATGATGAAAGATGAATTTGGCAAATTTCCATTAGTGAAAGAATTGTTGATTGTTTCCGGTTATAAATTTTTAGCCATGTTATGTATTCCATGCTTAAATAATATATTGGCATTTTATTGTTAGCCCATAGTAAGTGTCAAAGTCGACCCCTCGTTACTACTTCTTCGAGGTTAGAATGGATACTTTTTGGGTACGTATTGATTTACGTACTCATACTACACTTACTGCACATTTTGTGCAGGTACATATGTGTCTAGTGGCCCTGTGAGAGGAGAGGCGTGGTTATTTGCGGGAACTTAGGTGAGCTGCATTTTCATATTATGGTCCGCAGCCAGCAGAGTCTCCTTCAGAGTTACTTATGTATTTTCCTGTCTAATTTGTATTCCGAACAGATGTTGTATTTTATTTTATCTTCCTAGTTGATGCTCATGCACTTGTGACATCGGTTTTGGGGTGATGATGGGTTGTTCAGTGTTGAAATTGCTAAAACATTGTTATTTACTCTGTAAATTCCATCTTTCACTATTTAATAATTGAAGAAAATTATGATTTTACAAATACTAAAATGAGAACCAAATTAATTAATTATTATTGGCTTGCCTGACAGCGGTGTCCGGCACCATCACGACCTTTAATGAATTTTAGGTCATGACAACATGGTATGAGAACACTAGGTTCACTTTGGTCTCATGAGTCATGAGCAAGTCTAGTAGTGTCCTGCGGATCGGTACGGAGACGTCTGTACTTATCTTCGAGAGGCTACAGGGCTATTAGGAGCACTTCCCTTCTTTATTTCCCATCGTGTGATTTGATTCCTTTGAGGCTTGTGCCTTTATTTCTTTCCTATCAATCTCATGCGACGTGAAGCGCTTGTTATAGATTGGGAGTCGAGGAATTGTCATGGTACTACAGATGTGGTGCGAGATATTTCTACCTTCGTATTTGAGTGGGCTATTGTCGCCGCTTTGCGGAAGGCCGTCCTGTCGTTTCTGCTCAGTATCAATATTACCTAAGGTTTTGAGATTCGGCATTGATTGTTATGATGATTCGTGCATTGCTATCGCACAATGTATGTGTAATGGTAGGATGCTTGTCTATGCATCGAGGCAGTGAATGACTTGAAAGGAGGTTTTACTCAGTGCTTGATTCAGAGATTCAGTATTTTATCTCCGGCGGAGGAAAGGCAACCGGACTATGAGTGTTCAGGGTGGGTTGATGGAGTAACGAGACTTGGTATTTTCGAGCGTGGCGGAATCTTTATCGGTGATGTGGTGTCGTCGTCCTTGATTGAATGTGTTAAGTTCCCCGGTGTTATGGTCTTCATCAATTTGACTTCGGGGCAGAGTAGTGCGAGTTGGTGCCGAAGAAGTGGTTGTCAAATATAGTGGTTTATAGAAATTTCGGAATTCAAATGGGTATTTCTAAGGTTGACGGCTCGAGGAAGATGATCTTCGGAGAGGTTTAAAGTTGGTAGCGATCTATTGGTTCGAGTGCTGCAGAGATGGATCTTGATTTGAGGCAACAACTGTGCGGCAAAGGATGAGGAAGGACATGGGGGAGGTGTCTTGCAGTGGTTAGATTTCTAGACGGCCAAGTGTAAGAAGCAGAAGTCGAGTAGTTGCTTAAAGGAGAGGGTTTGACCAAAGTGGGAGAGCGGCAGAGTAGCATATGGGTTCTGTGGTAGGATGACTATACGCCTTGAGAAAAGTCTAGAGTGATTTGGGATTCATGGTGGACAGTGACTAGGTCTACGGATTTAATTTGGAATATAGCTATTATACGGCGGGAGATTGGATACGACAGAAAGGAGTTGCTTGATATGAAGAACGATACAACATGACTTTGGTTTGGAATGTATTGTCACACCCTTAGTTGATGTCCATGAGGAGTGAAGGGACTTGTACAGCTGGTGAATGAGCACGGGATCAGGATGGGTTACTGATTTTGTAGTAATTGTACCCAGTGCAGTGACGTTGGAAGATGTCGGCATGTAATTTCCAAAGATGGGTTATCTCCTATGAGCAGGTTAGTGGTCGCGTGGTTGACGAAGAATTCTACTAGTTATCCAGTAAAAGGCCGAACATGTAAATGTAACTAGTGATTCAGAGTGTTCACGAAATGCTAACAGAAGAATTTCGAGGAATTTGGCGGGTTGATTGGGAAAGATCATGTCAATGGGGGGGGGGGGGGTAAGGAATCTTGGCGGGTTCCAGAGTTATGCAATGGTAGCTTCAAGCTAAGTAGGAGAGCCCCACCGCCTACAATTGGATTGTATGGTTATCTACTTGTGAGGTTTATGGTTATCAGCATATTGGTGGGTTATTATGACTAAGGAAAGAGAACATCAGTGGTGATTTGCGCAAAGTATTTGAGGAATGTGTGCTATAATTGGACTTACCAATTCATGTTCAGGCTTTGGGAATACTCAGGATTTATGCTTCGTGTAGAGGGGATTCACGAGGAAAGTGATTCAGCCGGGTGCTTCTTTGAGAGGGTGTTCATATGCTAGCAGGGCCTTGGAGTTTAATCATATTTGGGAACAAGTCAGGGTGGGTGACTCTCAACAACGGTTCTAGTGGGTTCAAAATTCAAAGTGCGGTGCCTAAGGATTTCGAGTCCGTAGCATGGTCAAGTATCGAGCTTTTGCAGCGGATTATGAAAGAGGCTTGGAGTGTCCTATGTTATCTTCGGTCTGCGGTGTATTTTTCTGCGGTTTTGGGAATTCAGTCATGTGTTACAATGGTTCTCCTGAAATGGGTTAAGTGAAAGGTTGTTATATGATGAAGTGTGTACCCTATCACTGGTTGAGGAGTTATGATGGAATTCTTGTGCTCTCGCGCATTGGTAGGATAGCTGCGGTGAGCGGCATGAAATTTGAAGTTGTGGATCAAAGTTGCAGTTTGGTGTTGACAAGAATGTTACGAGCTCAGATGAGCAGGAGTGAATTTAGATATTCAGAGTAAGCTGGCATTTTCTTTAGTGTCACCTGAGGATGGTGTTCTGTGGAAGAGGCTTTGTGTACTGATTTGCGGATCCTTGATTCGCTTTACAACATTAGTATGGCCGGTGGTATGGATGTGCATACTTGTTACATGGTGCGGGAGGTCGTGGGAGCATATCCCACAGGGATATTCGTATAAATGTGACATGTTAGTCACCAGATTGTTAAAGGTTGAAACCAAAAATGGAGCTTATGGTAATATCACAAATGCGAGAGTTTATGCCTAAGAGGCATTCTATTCCTTGGGCTGTGGACCGTGTGAGTTTGTTCCGGATTTGGCGGTTGTTCTTATGTGTCATGGAAAAGGTTTATGGTGGATCCTTGAAAGATTTTAAGCCCAGTGCGGTATGGTCAGAATCAGCTTGAGGTCCGTGGATGGATATAATGTGAATGTGGGCTCTATATCATGCCGGATGTGTTCATTCAGCTTAGCGTTGTTACGGAGGAGTCTTCAGGCCTTGGATGTTATTTCTGTCGTCAACTATTCCGTGTAATCTATATTATGCCATGTGGGTTGTGAGGTGGTTTGATTATTCGCACATGTGTTGTGATCCCATGTAGCTTGTGGTGTTATATGAGCAGGATGGCTCTCGAGATGTAGGTCATTTATTGCACCTTAGTCGTGCTTGAGTTTCGTAGTGTATGGCGCTATCCATCTCCCCAGGATTTGTATTATGCACTTCGCGTGCTTGTGGTTGATATTCGGGTATTTCGCAGGTATGAGCATTTTTGCTCGTTAAGTATTCCCTTATAGATTATTATGTGTGGATCGGGCGGCACGCTGCCACGGCTATATTGTTTGGATCGGGTGGCACGCCGCCACGAGTATCATGGTTGGATCGGGTTGCACGCCGCAACGGTATTATGTGTGGATCGGGTTGCATGCCACAACAGCATGATGTTGAGTACAGTCCCCTATATATATTCTTGTGTGTTTTGTTTCTCATTTTCTAAGGAAGGTTCATAACACCTTTTCGGTTGTTTAATTAGTTACGTGGTTTGAGTAGTTCTTTCCAGAGTTCGTTTTCCTTATGTATCACATCGAGTTTGTAGCTTGTTGGCACATTATGGCATCATATGAGACTTTTGGCAGTGTCTGAGGTGGCTTATTGCCTGAGCAGCTTGTACTGGGTGAGACGAGATTATCGGACCTGGGATCAGTGCGATTAGATTTATATATGAAGCGTATTAAAGAGCAAATACCGTTATTTGATTCATAATGAGGTAAAGGTTCTTGTCAAGAGGAGGAACTCAATGATTTGTTGACTCGGCAGTTGGTTATAAATTTCTACACATCTCTTCCCTTTGGGCAGCATTACAAGAGTTGGAATATGACTTATATGTATCATGAGGTGTGTTGTGAGCATTAAATTCGTGGAATTTTGGCTATTTTTGTCAGGGGGTGTTATTATGGTCATGTAAATTATGCGGTGCATGGTGTGGATTCAGCAAAGGTATGCAATCAGGTATCGGTGCATCGTGTAGTGATTGATACGGTGTTCGTATGATAGAAATAGGTCTGGCAGAGAATTCTGGATGTTGGAATTGTGCTCTAAGGCTTATTTGACTAAGTAAAAGGGAGATTCTTTAGACTGGCTTGAGCTAATGTGCTCAACTGAGTTGTGGTAGCACGGGTAGGTGCACGAGTTATTAAACAGTGATTTTGGACAATCTAGAGCAGTTCTTAGCACGTTCGAGGACGAACGTATGTATAAGTGGGAGAGAATATAATGAACCGACTGGTCGTTTTGAGCTTTAGCACAGCGTTCGGCGGTTCGAGGCCATGAATAGCTTCACTTCAGCGATTATGACTTTTATGTGTGGTCGGAATTGAATTTCGGGAAGTTCGGAGTTGATTTGGAAAGAAAATTCTCATTTTGGAAGCTTTAAGTTGGAAGAATTGACTAAGGTTGGATTTTTTAGTAAACGACCTCAGAATCGGGATTTGAAGGTTCCAATAGGTTCGGATGATATTGGACTTGGGCGTATGTCCGGATTAGGTTTTGGATGACCCGGGAGCGTTTCAGTGCCTATTGTGGAAAGTTGGCATTTTGGAAGAATTTCATAAATTTGGGTTGAAGTGCATCTCAATATTTTCGATGACCGTTTGGGATTCTGAGTCTGGAAATAGCTCCGTATGGTGATTCTGGTATTGAGAGCGCGTTCAAATGTAGGTTTGGAGGTCCGTAGGTCATTTCGGGGTCATTTGGTGAAAGTTAGAAAAATTTAAAGGTTTTGAGAATTTTGACCAAGAGTGGACTTTTTGATATTGGGGTCAGATTCCGATTTGGAAGTTGGAATAGGTCCGTAATATCGAATGTGACTTGTGTGCAAAATTTGAGGTCAATCATATGTGATTTGATGGGTTTCAGCATCAAATGTAGAAGTTTGAAGTTCTAAAGTTCATTAAGCTTGAATTGGGGTGCGATTCGTGATTTCGACGTTGTTTGATGTGATTTGAGGCCTCGAGCAGGTCCGTGTTATGTTTAGGAACTGGTTGGTGTGATTGGTTGAGGTTCCGAGGGCCTCGAGGGGATTCCAGAGGGTCAACGGATCGAATTTGGACTTGGAGAAAGAGCTGAATCAGCTAGGCATCTGATGTAATCGCACCTGTGTGAAGACGGCCGCAGGTGCGAGCCCGCAGAAGCGGCCCAGTGGTCGCAGAAGCGGAAGAGATTGAAGGCTGGAAGGTCGCAGGTGCGGAAGGTTTTCCGCAGAAGCGGATGCGCACCTGCTGTGAAAGAGCGAAGAAGCGGAGAAGCTGGCCTTGGGGGAAAGCCACACTTGCGAGAAATCCTCCGCAGAAGCAGTGAGTTTATATTACGGGATTTGGCCCATTTTTTTTCATTCTTCACTTGGTTGGGTGGAGAGCTTCAACATTATGCAACACAAGGTAAGTGATTCGCACCTATAGTGAGTTAAATACAAGGATTTTATATGGATTCAAGCATGAAAAGTAGTAGAAATTTGGGGCTTTGGTAGAAAACCTAAAAATTTAGTATTTTAGATTTTTTGACCACGAAATTGAACATGGAATTGGAAATAAATTATATATTTGAGTTCGTGGTTTTATGGATACTGTTTATCTTCAAAAAATTTGAAATCCGGGCACATGGGCCTGAGGGTGATTTTTATCGACTCTTCGAACGGAGTTGGAAATTGTTGTAAGTTGAATTATGATGAGTATTAGGGTATATATTTATGGATTCACACATTTATTGACTAGTTTTGGAGTGTTGCACATCAGTTTGAGATGTTGGGAAGGCTTGGGAGTCGGCTATGGAGCTTCGGAGCAAGGTAAGTCTCTTTTCTAACCTTGTAAGAGGAATTTACCGCATAGGTGAGCTAAATTAATATGTGCTTCTATTTGCGGGGGCTACATATGCACGAGGTGACGAGAATCCGTACATAGCTACTAATTATGCCTATGTCCGAGTAGTTCTAGGTTTACACCATGCTTTATTGATACCGTTATTTGATTTTGTTTATTATTTGCCTTGAAAGGAACTGAGATCGAGTATGCTTATTAAATGCCTTGAAAAGAGTTGAAATTGAAAATTTCGGAACTTGGAAGTTTTCATTTGAATTTCGTATTTTTGAAAAGAATTAAAGAATATTATAATAATAATAATTTGAGAAATATGTGCAACCGCATCCCAAATATATTCTGCAAGCGAGGTAAATTTCCACTACTCTCATGGGAGCGGACCGTTCACCTCGGCATGTTAAATAGACACATCTATGGTTCGTGCCGTTCGACCCTTGACAGTGCACAATTTATATTTATATGTTGGATCAGGCCGTACGACCTCGGCATGACTTGAGCATGATAACTCCTTGGAACTAATAATAATGACTTTGCTTTATTGGCTTGAGATATAAATTGTTAAATGTAGGGGTGTGCATTCGATTTATCGATTCGATTTTGACCCTTATCGATAATTACTTATCGATTATCGATTTGTACATATGCTTATCGTTATCGTTTCAATAAGGTTTCGATTTTTTCGATTTCGATTTATCGATTTTTGGGGCTTTTCGATTCGGTTATCGATTACACCAATAAGAAAATTTGCGGGATTCCACGGAAAGTATATCGCTATAAACACGCCTAACTAATATGGACCAAAAGAAGCTAAAATAAGACGAACACCGTTTATAATATAAAAATTGTGTCAACAAGCACATGCAACGAAACTAAAGTAAGGGATCAAATGTATGCCACCAGCACTCCAACGATATAAAAAAATAAAAATACATCATCACGGCTAATTCTATTTTCCATTAATTTGAACTTCATTCCCTTGAGCTTTAAATATGATCATTCCTTAAATGTGATAGATGAAATAATAGGGTTAGGGACTTAGGGTAAAGGAAAGGGTATTATAGAATAAGGGTAAAAAAAAATTAAAAAAAAAATTAAAAAAAATTATTTTTTTTAGTATTTCTTTTCGGTTTATCGATAAACCGATAACCGAAGAGGACAAAATCGAAATCGAAATCGATAACTCGATAAGGAAAATTTCGAAATCGAAATCGATAAATCGATAAACCGATATCGATAAACCGATAACAAATAATCGATTCGATTTATCGATAAACCGATTCGAATGCACACCCCTAGTTAAATGATGGAAGATGAATTTGGCAAATTTCTGTTAGTGAAAGAATTGTTGATTTTTTTTTGTTATTAAATTTTCAGCCATGTTATTCCATATTTAAATAATATATCGGCATTTTATTGTAAGCCCATAGTAAGTGTCGGAGTCGACCCCTCATCACTACTTCTTTGAGGTTAGACTGGATACGTACTAGGTATGCATTAATCTACGTACTCATACTACACTTGTTGCACGTCTTGTGCAGGTACATATGTGTCTAGTGGCCCTGTGAGAGCAGCGACGTGGTTATTTGCGGGGACTTAGGTGAGCTGCATTCCCATATTATGGTCCGCAACCAGCATAGTCTCCTTCAGAGTTACTTATGTATTTTCCTGTCTAATTTGTATTCCGGAAAGATGATGTATTTTATTTTATCTTCTTAGTTGATGCTCATGCACTTGTGACACCAAGATTTGGTGTGATGATGGGTTGTTCAGTGTTGAAATTGCTAAAACATTATTATTTACTCTGTAATATATTCTATCTTTTACTATTTACTAATTGAAGAAAATTCTGATTTCACAAATACCAAAATGAGAACCAAGTTAATTAATTACTGTTGCTTGCCTGACAGTGGTGTCTGGGGCATCACGACCTTTAATAAATTTTGGATCGTGACCTTTTGGCCAAAAATCTTAAATTTTTTAAAAGGTACTTTTTTGACTTCCTAGAAGTTTGGCCAAACATGCTCTAAGTCGAGCTCTCGCATATTGTTCTGAAATTTCACTTGTATAAAGTATTATCCTGTAATTTTTCTTGTAGTAATTTGACTTGTGTTAGTTTCATTACAGCGCTTCGAGTTCCAAGAAATTTCTTGAAATTCGTCCGACTATTTTTAGCTACTTTATAAATACTAGCTATATTCCAATTGATATCATTTTAATGCTTAAAGAGGAGAGTGGTTGGGCATACGGGTTTAGGCCGTAAGGAGCAAGTTTATGGGCTAGCATCTTTATTAAAACAAACGGGCCCAATACTAGGGCCTCATTACAGTTGCATTCATTTGGGGTCACTATTGAAATTATACAGACTTTGTACATAAATTTACAAGTCTACCTGTTTTAGGATTAACTTTATACTTATTGGGTCTGGTCAAAGAAAAAGAAATTTAGTCTGTAGTGCAATGCACTTAAGGCCAATTAAGTCTAAAGTGCAAAAGTTATGAATACCTAATTTTTGCATGCTTTTAATTCTCCTATAAAAAAAACTAACTTTTGGATGGTTTTGGCTATTTTAGTTAAATTTTTTTTTGAATTTATTTGTACATTTATATGTGAATTCCTTAATTAAAAAAGTATATATATATATATATATATATATATATATATATATATATATATATATTAGTTTGCATCTTTAATTTATATATACCAAAAAGATTTTCTTTCTACTCGCACATTTTCTTTAGGACTAAATAAGGCTATAATTTCATTAGAGCGAAAAGGGATTGGGCTAGTGTATTTTAATTAAAATTGAGCTAAAATTGGCCCAAAATTTGAGCCCAATTCGGCCATACCCGGTCCAACAAATAGCCTGCCAAGACCTGATCCAAAACGGCTTAGTTTCATCATTAAACTACGTCATTTTATTAAGTGAAATCAAGATTCAATCTCAGCCACCCATCTTCATTTGATCCAACGACCCTTATCTATCTCCCACTCCAGGTATATAAAGCCTAAAATCCCCAAATATTTGCCCCATTTCTCTTATTGCTCTCCCCCTTTCTTCTTATTCTCTCTTCTCTTTCCCCTCTGCTAGCTCCGACGCTCGCCGCCCTGCTTCGCCGGCGGAAATCGCCCACCGGCGGCAGCCATCCTCCAAACACCCCCAAATTACACCATTCTTTTCCTCTCCTCACCCTCTTTCTAGATCCACAACCCAAATCCCCCAAATCTCTACCAAAAATCAACAAAATCAAACCCTAGTCGCGCCGCCACCACTGCCGCCCGTCGTCCAAACTACACCAAAATCGCACCACCTCCTCCTCTTCTCCCCCTCTCTCCATATCTCCAACTCAAATCCTCAAGAAAACCTCACCACCGGCGGCCACCACCTCTACTGCCGTCCGCCAACCACCAAATACCATGAACCTCTATTTTTTGCTATTTTCGACTGAAAGACCTTCGTTTCTTTTTGGCAAGACGTTGAAACCCTTTTGTTTTAGCGTCTGCCAGAAAGAAACGTGCGTTTCGGAGTCGGACAGCTGCCTCTTGGCATCTCCAGTGTCTTCTCGCAGCTCGAACAACTTCAAGCACGCTCGTTAGGTATCTCCGTCATCTCTTTACTTAATTTCTGATCTTTTAGTTGTAATAGGTTAGTCCAGATTTTAATTTTAGTTTCTGATCTTTTGGTTGTTTCTTGTTAATCAAAGTTTCAAGTTAGGTTTATTTAATTAGTTATCTCTATTTAGTTTAGTTGTTTGTTAGATTATTATTGATTAAACAGGATCTTTAGCGTATTAGTTAAATCGTTTGCTTAGTTAATCAATTGTTTAGTTGTTGAACGTCGTCGTCCGATTGTTAGCGATGCTCGTCTCGTCTCTGTTTTGAGCATTAGTTTGTGAATTCAGTTGTTTGTTATATGGTTTGTTTGCACAAATCAATTTGTTTTAGTCTAGTAGTTTGAGTTTTAGTTCCATTTGAAGTCTTATTTTTTTTTTGTCAATTGCTAGTTGTTTGAGCTTGTTTTGGTTCAAAATCAATAGGGTGGTATTGAGTTTGTTAAAATCTGAAGATTAGATGGGTTTGATCATGAGTTAGAGTACTAGTAGCTTACTTTTAACTAGTAGGGCGGCTGAAGTGACTTTTTGCTTTTGTTACAGCAGGTTTTTAGGCTATCCTTTCACATTTTGGACAGCCTTTGAATAGTGTTTAGCACACAAAGTCAGTCCCTTTTTGGACAGATTTTTGGTGAACCAAAATCTGTCCAAAAAGTGGCTTTCTTTGCCTACTTAAGGGTTGCCCTTTCCTCACTTTACACACACACACTCTATCACACATTTGCTAGACATTTTTACACACTAAAAAATATAATTTTAGGAGTAAAAATCAGCAGCGGAACTTAAAGAAAGTAAGCTCAAATTGTGAGCTTTATGAGTGTTTCTTAGAGTGAAAACTCTTTCAAAAAAAAAAATCTTTTAGAGTTTCTAGGTTTCTTCTCTAAGGTTTTCGGGCTGTTTAAACGCAATTTTGCTGCTGTTTTCTGTTGCTTTTGTTGCTGAAATTTAGTTCTTCCCTGCTCACATTTTCTTTCTGCTATCCAGGTAATTCTCTCAAAGTGCTACTGTAATTTTGAGTCAAGAATGAATAGAAATGAAACAGATTTAAGTGTTCTTCAGCTTCTTTTTGAGCTTTAAATATCTTGTTTGTGTAGGATTTTGTATGTAAGCATGTGTAATGAATGTTGAACTTTTTGTTTAATTGTGGTTGATACCATGTTTTAAAACATTTTGGCTCATAGCTCGTTGTCCTTTTTTTGTCTGTTGCAATGTATATTTGAAGCCGAAAGATTATCTCGTATTTTAGCTAATGCATGTTTCATGAAAAGGAATTATGATTTCTTTTAAATTTATAAGTTTTTCCCTTTAGTAGCTTATTGAGTTTAGTTTTCCTGAGATTTGTTAGCCAATGTTCAACAATCCGTGATGTTCATTTACAAATTTTTTATTAGTGTATTATTTCTTGTAATTATTGTTTTATAAGTATTTTGGTGTGGATTTATTTTTATGAGCATAAAATAGTAGTTAGGTGATGAAATGGATAAAAATATTAGCCCCTACAAATATAATACTCCCTCTGTTCTAATTTATTTGAACCTGTTTGACTGGGCACGGAGTTTAAGAAAAAATAAAGACTTTTGGAATTTGTGGTCCTAAACAAGTTAAAATGGGGCCCAGAGTATTTGTGTGGTTATAAAAGTTTCTCATTAAGGGTGGAATTGGAAGTTTAAGCTAAATTGTTTCCAAATTTAGAAAGGGGTCATTCTTTTTTGAACGGACCAAAAAGGAAATAGGTTCACATAAACTGGAACGGAGGGAGTAATGGTTTATCAATAGTTAATAGTAAGTTGGGCAGAGAAAATAAAATGCTAGGCCCATAGTTAATAACTAACCTTTGGCCCAATGGCCATTTAACTTCTAAAGGGGCCAGCAGCTCAAGTGGTTACTTTAGTTGGACTTAATGCACATGACAACCAAAACATGCCAGCATTTTCAATAGAGAAATTTTCATAAAGCACTATCTTTTAGTGGTAATTAGCTATCTATAGATACCATTTGCTATATTACGGATTGTAGATACGTTTTATGTTGTTATAAGATGTATTAGATATATTTAAGCTACTGTATTCATGAATACAGTAGCGAAAACAGGCGTGAATCAGGGAAGTCCAGCTAATCAGTTGTTGTATTCGAGTGTATTCGACTGTATTCATGGCTTGAAACATGAGATTACAGATGGACAGATTATTGTATTCGACTGTATTCACGGCGTGAAACAGGGGATTACACTGTTTTTAAACGGAAAGTGAATCAATTAACATAATAGACTCCTAATATAACTCAACAAATTCAATTATAACACACAAATTTTGTTTTTCCAGTTATAAAAAAGATTCTCAACCGAAAAATACTCCAAAAATATAGCAATCTTCAGAGAAATTATATAATACATCTGAATACATAAATTATATTAATTAAAAAAATATATGAATACATTCATGGCATATAGCGAGACAGTGACTACAATGAAATACATAGAATATAACGGGATACATTGAAATGCAATGAAAAAAAGACAGTGAATACAATAAAATACATGGAATACAGCGAGATACATTGAATTACAATGAAAAAAAAGATAATGAATACAATGAAATCCATGAAAATGCAGCGTGATACGTTGAAAATACATTGAAATATATTAACACAAAATCAAGTTGCTCAGCTCCAAACTCCGTCGTCTTTGTTCAAGAACAAACCCTAATTTTCGGCGAATCCGCCGTCGAGCAAAAACCCTGAATCTTCAAGTTGCTCATCGCCAAACTCCGTCGTCTTTATTCAAGAACAACTCCAATGTTGTCTCGTCGAGGGGGCCGCGATTCTGACTCGAAGCGACCTCCAAATTTTTTTCCATAGCCAAGGCTTCGCTAAATAGTCCACCTTTATCGGATCATTGTAGCAAGAAAAGAACTCACAGAGAACACTCTTTTGCTGCTGGGCCTCCGTGTAATGCTATCTTTTGTTTCTAATAGCTTCAGATTCATGCTCAACAGAATGAATAAATTGAGCAGTCCTCGTTACCTCCCAATCATTAAAATTCCTTCTGAAGTTTATGCTCCAAACCTCGTTAGCAATTATACAAAGTGTTGAGAGAGAGAGGGTGGAGAAAAATCTGAAAGAATGAGAGAGAAAAATAATACAAAGCGTATTTTATGGCTTAAGGGTAGGAGGTGACCATAAATAGATATTTGGCTATAAAAATCAAAAGATAGCTATGGAATATAATTTTTTAAAGGGTATTTATTTAAAATAAATAAGGTATCAACCTTTACAATAGGAGGTAAAAATTCCTTTTCAATATAAGTGAGCTGGCCCATCACTAATGGTTCCATATCTCTTTTTTATATATAATAATAAAAAAATCAGTTTTTTCTTTTATTAGAATAACTTTACAACTTAATCTCCTTAATAATTAATTTAAACGCAAGGCAACTAGTAGGTGCTTTTTAACGTTTTCATTCACGGACTCGCTTGCGTAGCGTGATATTAACTCTTAATATTTAATTCGCTAATCTCATACTATTTCAACTAGCTTTAATTAATTTCTAATTTAATTAATTCTTTTTTGCTAAAATTACGGATTCGCTTGCGTAGCGCGATACTTAATATTTTAGTAATTTTTTTTAGTGTAGTAATTTTTTCAAAAGTAATAATGTACTAATAATCCTTGTCATAACTGCGGATTCGCTTGTGTAGCGCTGTTATGATAAAATTAATAAAATTTCGTCTCGATCACGCATTCGCTTGCGTAGTGTGGTTATGACATCTTATTATTCAAAATTTTCTTTAATTTTTCTAATAATCCGGATATAAAAATAGCTGGGTAAAAATATAAAAAAAGCATATACATATCAATTTGTTCAAAATTAATTCAAGCCAAGTTTAAGTCAATAAAGCGACCGTGCTAGAACTACTGGACTCGGGGAATGCCTTACACCTTCTCCCCGGTCAACAGAATTCCTTATCCGGACTTTATTTTCACAGACCAATAATAAAATAGTCAAACCTTCTTTTGACTAGGGATTCAAATAAAAGGTGACCTGGAACACCAAAAATCAATTTCAAGTGGCGACTCTGAATAACAAAAATAATCCCTATTTCAAAATTGTCACTTTAATTGGAAAAACTCTTAAACCCACAATCCATAAGATATATATCTTTGGGGGTAGAAAAGGGGTGTGACAAAAATTACATTTAAGAAAAATTACACTTAAGATGCACACACTTAAGATACAGTTAAGGCCAAATAGGTTGAAAATACAATCAATATTTTCACGCACTCAAGGCTAAATAGGTCTGAATCGCAAACTACACAGAAACAAAAACTTGTTCTTCGAATTTCAACAATTCAACACACGATTCAACACCTAAATCTACTCCAAATGAGCTCAAATTTGAAATATAACCTTCAAATATCATAAAGAAATCCCAATAATCAATTTGCCAAAACAACAACAAATTTAACAAATCTATTTTCCAATTAAAAAGTAGAAGAAACCCTAAACAGTAACAAAGAAAGGAGTGTTACAACAACTTACTACTGTAAAATATCATAAACCACCTTAAAACCACCTCCCAGTGAATTTTTTACTGCGGGAAGTTAAGCTTCAAACAACTTTTAGATGATCAAAATACATTTTTGTGTTTGGTCATAACCACACCATGTGGTAGACAGCTTTTCGTTAATACTTATAGAAGTTTTCTCGTAAGCCTGTTTTTAAAGAACCATTAAACTCCATAGAAGGTGGGTTAATGATACTGGACAGGCAACACCTAAATTATTACGTCGTACTTTTTGTTCCATCTTTTATGATGTAATTATTGTTTTGAGAATTAAACAATATTCGTATGATCATGATTTTCTTAAAAATATTTTCAAAAGATAAAGTATATTTTTGAAAAATGGAACGATTAATCTCTGAACTAAGTAGAAAATTTTGAGTTTAATCCTTCTACGCCGAACACTATTTTATTTTGAAAAAAACGAATACTTATTTGCAACTATAACGTTGTTCAATTAGCTATTTAACAGAACTAATTTGGGGAAAAGACAGGACTACCTATAAAAGTCAAACTATTTACCCTGCCCTATCCATTAAAGAATTCTACCCACTAAATAAATACAACTCCTACCCATTTAATAGATAAACGACAATAACAAAATAACTACCCACGCTTTTAATGCCCTACGTATAAAAACACAGAAGCTGTTCAAAATTTCAGAAAATTTGCGCAAAAACGTAGAAAAACGCAGAAGCTCCTCAAAATTTCAGAAAATTAGCGCACAAAATTGAGATTTCCACCGATCGAAGAGCAGTAAGAGTGAAAAAACAGATCGAAGATGCTGATTCGGATTTTAATTTCGCTGTTCTCTTCAGATTTTGATTTCGCTGTTGATTTGATTTTGATTTCGGAGCTAAACTTCTGAATTTTAGCTGAAAATTCTAATCTAGGTTTGGAGATCTGGAGATCTAGAGGTTTGATTTCGCTGTTGTTTTGTTGAAATTTCGAACACTGTTGATTTCGAACACTGTTGAAATTTGCATTGTTGAGATTCAATTTTGGACATAAAAGTGATTATAACTTTAGAATCATGGAAAATATTCCAATTCTACTGCAACATAGTGGAGAATGGGATGATAACAATAATTTCATAAATTTTCATGTTGATGCAATTCTAATAAAGACCTATTGGAAATTTGAACAACTTCTCAGAGAAATTGCAAAGCAACTGCAAAAGGACAGTAAAACAATAGTTATTCAGTATGCTATTGCTCAAGGATATCCACCAATTACAATTTGCAGCGATATGAGTGTTAGTGTTTACATGGAATTGAAAAAATCAAGTGCAGGGATGACAACATTTCCCCTGTGTGTGTCGTTTGCTAAAAACACTATAGCTGCAAGCACCTCCAGTTTCGATGTTGCTCCAATTTCATCAGAAATTGCAGAATTTGGAAACACTGATATGATTACTACGTTTGATGTGCAAGAAGGAGATGACGCCATTTTAGAACTTGATGATGCAAACATCATAACTGATCAATTTCATCAAAATGTTGAAAAAGGACAAATTTACAAAGACAAGAACCTGCTGGCTCTCGTTATGAAACAGTATGCCGTAAGGGAAAAATGCCAATATCGGGTTCATAAATCATGCCCAAGAAGGTTCGTCTGCATGTTTTCAAGTAAAAAACTATGTGATACCTATATAGTATATAAGTATGCTAAATCAGTATACTATGCGAGTATGGAATTGTATTGGTTTGTGTGTGTTTTTTATCAGTGATACTGCTATAGTATATAAGTATAATATATCAGTATACTATGCGAGTATATAACTGTATTGGTTTGTCTTTTTTATTATCAGTAAAACATAATACCAATATAGTATATATGAATGCTAAATCAGTATACTATGTGAGTATAGAATCATTTTAGTTATCAGAAACGTACATTGAAAGAAGAATGGCACAACATGGATGTGGAGTGCTTAAACAAAAGTATCATCTTTAAATGGTTAGATGTTTTTTCTTTTGTCTGGGATGAGTGGAACTTACATGTTTCACTTTTACATTTAAGTTACTGACATATGTTCTGCTAAAGATAGAGAAGGGTCTTTCTAGCCTGGAGCAGTTAAAACCGAATCAAGAGCTTGGTGACTGAGGAGTTGAAACCGAATCGAAAGATACACAGGGAATAAAGATAAAAATAAGCACAAGTGCAAGTACGACCAACACTTACTTCTTTCATTTATTTATAACTGAGACCACGATGCAAACAAGGGTAGCTTAAATGGAAATAATTTTATAATACTAGGCTTAACTAGAAAAATATAGTACATTGTCATTAAGTTATTTGTTGGAACCTGGTCCCCCAAAAAAGACCGTATGCCCAAAAGCATTATTGGTAATTGGTTCATCATCAACCCGGTAAAATGCGTGGGCATCTTCAAACTCTGATACTAGAGCCCCGGGATCCTCACTTTTTCCATCAATTAGAATTGAAATTTTGTATGGATATAAGTATANATTCTTACGAATTTTGCTGTGTTGGCAGATTTGTAATCAGTTCAATCTCAAAAGGATCAGTCAAATTCTTTCCCATGTGCAGACCATTTTCTACTACAATGTCACTTCTTTGGTTATAAAATTCAATACTAACTAGAAATAGGGGGATCAACACAACATAAGCCTCTGCCACCTTTTGAATAGCTTTTTTGTGCTTTCGACTACGTAGCGAGTCATATACGTAAAAACATCTCTTGTGGAATGACACACACCCCAATATCCAATGCCAACTTTCTGCCAAATTAATTGGAAAAAGGACATGATCAACCTGGTGCCATGGAGTGTTGCAATGCATCCTAAATCCTTTCATGTACTGCATGATATCGTCTGATCTATCAATCAAATGATCTTGTTTCCCACCTTTTACAAATCCTTTGAAAAAACTTTGAATGATATTATTAAAAAGAGTATCTGTAGTTGTGACTTTGATTGGCATATTAATTCCATATTTCGCCTTCTTCCTAAGATAGTAGAATATAATATTCAAGTGCTGCAAAAAAGAGAGGAAGAAAATATGACTACGACTAACAATATGAATGAACTACTACAACAACAAAAATAAAAAGCAGTACACATACCGAACTAGAAAGCGGCCTGCCAGAATAGTTTAAGGTATGGAAAAACATCTTATCATCAATCTGTTCAACTCCAAAGTCAAAACAAGGCTCTAGCTTTTGATCAGCAGGTAAATACACTTCCCTGTTTCGTATAAAAGAAGATATGGATAAAAAATATAACAACAAACATTAAGAAAAAATGAAAACAAAAGTACATGGAAACGAATATGCACTCTCCCAATTGCATGTTTGCTTCAACAAAGTTTGAGAAGGCAGTCGTAAGCTTAAAATTAACAGTCTCTGAAATGTCATTTACAAATGGAAATCTTCCTTTGATAACCTTCGAGGATCCCCCAACTGCACTAACACCAGATTGCCAGTCATTCCTATACGGCGACTGTTTTACAGCTGCGGGGCGCCTTTTCCGTGTCAAAACTGCAGGAGTAGTTTCAACGTCTGTTTGTATCTGGACAATACTTCTTGATACCGACTGATCAGGTTTAGACTTATTTACAGCACCAGTTGTCAGTTCATTTCCTGATTGATTTACATTACATCTCCCTCCTTGTGTAATGGCAGCAATTTGATCAAGTTGAGAATCAGTATATTCAAAATCAGAATCCAAGTGAAGATCACCCCCGTGTTGACATGGAGCTTAAATTAGAAAATGCTAGTGAATAAATAAATATACAAAGTTAAGAAATTTAGAAAAAAAGAATGAAAAGTTATATATAGAAGACATTACCAGAAGGCAAATTCACATTACTGCCACCAACATCCACTTGACCAACACCATCAACCCGACATGCTGAACACATAAAAGCATTATCAACATAACTACTTAAATAAAAAATAAAAAACTATCAAGAACCTATCATTTACATACTAACTACAGAATTAGTAATATCAACATCGTACCCTGTGGAGCAGTATTAGACTCAATAACAACATCTGCTCGTGTCTGTACAGGGATTCCTGATGGCAGTGGAGCAGGACCCGACTTTTTAACATCATGAGATGACTGCTTATATGTTGCTTGTTGTGTAATGGCGGTGATTTGATCAATTGCAGATGCAGACAGATCAAAGTTAGAATCAAAGCCAAAATCATGCTCATTTACGAAGGGGGCTGAAAAAAGTTTTTTTAAAAAAAGGTTAGTCAATGCACAAATACATAGAGTTAAATAAATAAAAAAAGAATAAAAAAATTACATGTACAACATTTTACCAGAAGGCAAATCCTCATTAACTACGCCATCACTTGCTGTGACGTTCTTCACATTGACACCAGTGGCACATCCATCTTGACCAACCCCAGCAAAACCAGATACTAAACATATAAAAGTATAAGCAAGAGTACTATTTTCAAAAAACAACAGCAAAAAAAAAAATCAATCAAATCTGTGATTTACATACTAGAAGGTGCTTTGGGCGTGCTATCTCCAATAACTACAGGATCATTCCCAACGTGGCCACTTTCAAACTGGTCATAATCATTATGCATCTCACGAAAGTCAGGATCATTATACTGTTGCTTATGCTGAAAATGAGAAACTAACAATTTTAGTATTATGTATATTACAAGAATAATATGTGCACTAAAAGTAAAGAATGAAATAGTATCCTATAAGCATATATTGCATCTTTGAACAATATACTATAGCATTATATTATATAAAAGATGAATACCGCTGAATTTCCCTCTGGTTTCATTGACTTCATTGACTGCTTACCAATAGCTGCAAGCACCTCCTCAAACTTGTTCTCTACAAAAAGCTTCAAAGCTTGTAACTCCTTCATTACCTCAGCATTGGTAGGTTGGGAATCACCTCCAGTACTTTCAGGCATACTTTGTGTCTTTGGTAATTGAGTGCCAAAAACCTGAAAGCTATCGGGCTGGCTGGGCTGGCTGTCAGTGCACTCAACTTCAATTTCAAAGCTTAGACCACGCACATCAAATTGTTTCTTCTCATCATCAGTTGGGGTGATGTTCTTTAGCTGCAATTATTAAGCACACTAGTTAGAAATAGAAATGATAATAAAGTATGAAGGAAAAAAGATCCATATTACCATATGATACCAATATAGTATACATGTATACCAACAGAGTATATCACTGAACTGGGATATAGTATACATGATACCAATATAGTATACATGTATACCAACAGAGTATATCACTAAACTGGGATATTGCTACAACTGTGACTAAACTACTGTACCAAAACATTAAGAGAGGCAATAAAACTATGAGAAAATTACCTGCTCGCGTTGCAAGCTACACATTCGCAAAGCAACTCGCTCATTCGGGATTTGACCCATGACTACCCAATTCAAAATTCGTGGAAGTTTGTTTCCAAGATGATCAGCAAAGTGACCATCCAAACTTGGGCAGCATTCATACAACCAAGTCTGTAAAGCCAACGGGAAGCCACCAAGTCTATAAAAAGAAGGCTTATCTTGAAACTTGTTGGAACACGAGTCAATTGTAGCTTTATAAACATCTATACCCCAGGGATAATTATTAAAATCACCGGACTCAACCAAGTCAATGTAAGACCGTGAAATAGCCTTTGTTTTGAGTTGAGAAAATAAGAAGCTGTTGACAAAATAAAGAACTGCTATCTTCAACGCATCATCATCCGTTTCCCATTTCTTCTTCTTAAAACAGTCTGCTAGTTGGGCAAATGTCACGGATGCAGTCCCAAAATATTTTGAAATCAACCTATTCTCTGCTATGCTCTCTATACTTGTATCACCCTTACATTTCAACCCAGTAACAAGTGCAAATTCACCCAAGCCAAACCGCAACCTAGAATCATTCACTACAAACCGCATCTCATTTTTCACCTCATGATGTACTTCTCTCATAAGCAAATGGTGCATAACCCGAATCTGCACAATCACTGGTGGCAGATCCAAAAAATAGCCAAAGCATGTTTTCTTAAAAAGTCGAAGTTGCCTCTTTGATAAATTCGCTTTCAATTGATGAATAACATGGCAGTTGGTATCCCAATCAACCTTTGGTTTATAATCTAAGTCAATAGGCACAAGGAAATCCCAACACTGCAAAACATGTTCATATAAAATAATTTCAGAAATAGAATTCACTTAAAATGCAACTAAACCAACTAAAAATATCACAACTACCATACGATACCAACACGACATATAATTATACCAGCAGGGTATACAATTATACTGACTAATTTCCGGCAACTACAAATGACTATACTACTATTACATAACAGATAGGAATAAAGAGAAAAAGCAAAAAGGAATGCAGCTATAAAGTATTTTCAAGATACTGTACGATACTACTATTATTAAAGGAAAAACAAATAGCGAAGACAGCTAAAAAAAGATCCAGAAGCATATGATAGTATATAGCTATACTAACAGGGTAAATAGTTGTACGGGGTTGTTCCAATAACTGTCTATAACTATAAAAACTATCACATAACACACATACACTATGTCTATAGGCACAAAACTTCTATGGGAAACATCATGCGTGCCATTGCCACTGCAACAAAACACCAGTTACGCAACAATCAGATAAAGAACATAAATGCAATTTTTTAGAAGAAGACCTCAGAAGTCAAAAGAGCTGCTGCATGCACCAGAAATTATACAAGTTTTACAACCTTAGGGTGAGTGTCTTTCTCACAGGTTTAGATTGTGAATAACAAAAAAAGCTCAACTTAGCCTGCCAGCTTCTTCATAAGGTGATTCATTATGTGCCTTAAACTCATCAGGTTCTCTCTAATACCGCTTATTCAAGTTGCTAACTCTGCATAACCAGCAAAGTCTGGATGGGGGACATATAGCAGATTTGGCTGTAAAAATATTCATTTTCACTCACTACCGACTACCATCACATGATATCACCAAACAATCTGGTGAATTGCTATGAAGGAAACATAAAAGCAGCAAGTATAGTTAACTGATAAAAGAAGGGAACCCCTCTTTCCATCGGAATGACGGTCTAAAGTCAAAAATAGAAGCTGATTCCTAATCCAAGGTAAGTGGGACATATTGGTTCTTAAGAAGTATCTAAAAGCTAACATCACACTTGGCTCTCAGGATATGCAAGGAAACCTTTGTCAAACAAACATAGGAGCAGAAAGACACAGAGCTTCAGGATGATTCGTAACTAGCCGTGAAGAGCATCTTCAAGCTTTTGAAACTAAATTTTGCCTACCTAGTGACTGCCGATCTCCTTACAAAATTTGAAAATCATGGCTCGCTCATTGGTGGACATGCTTTCTGAGCAAAAGATTTCTTTAACCCAATAGCAGTACCTCCCCCTTCTAGAATCAAGTACTATGTCAATAATGTAACTGAGTACCTGGCATCTTTTTTGTCTACTACTTAGCACCAATTCAACAAATCATTTTCATTAGAAAATAAGTCAATCATGTCCTAACTTATTACTTAAGGTTAAGGGATTCTTCAGATGGTTCAAAAGGGACAATGGGTGTTATTCAGAAAACGCCCCATACATGATCACTCTACCCCGATGCCTGCCTATAATCAATGCCAGTGGTGGTCACCAGCCAAGGCCGTGGGGCTTCTGCACATTGACCCCATCCACACCATGCCACCTATAAAGAAAAGCTCATTCTGCACACATAACTTACACGGTCCCATTCCTTCCATACTTGCTTCTCACCACCACTATCAACTGGCCTAAACACTAGATCACGTACAAAATCATCTAATGCAAAGCTGAAAATCAGAAATCACACAGAGCAGCTCTGGCTTCAATAAATTTGGTTGACAACAACAGCTACTGATTGACAGCACTAGTGAATCAGCGACCATTTTTTTAAACCTCAAGCAGAACATTAATTTAATCTGTCTATTTAATTCAAAAAATTAACACAACTGACTATAACTATAATATAATACAAAAGCATAACAGGAAATCAAAAAATAACAATGTACTATACATTAAAAATCGCAAAGATCATAATTGTAAGAAAATTACGTTCTTGGGTGCGACACCAATTTGTCTCTTCTTTAACTGAGAATCATCGCTACAATCAAGATCTACTGGTTGAGTCTCTGTTTCACGCACGGATTCACGTCGGCTTCCCCCTAACTCAGAATCCTCAACAACTTTACCTTTTCCCTTATCAGTCACAGAAACACCTCCTATGACTGGTTCGGAATTTGTGTCGGATAATGACAGGTAGGGAGTTTCATCGACTGACGCGGCATTAATATTTTTGCCTTTTCCACCCTCTAATTCTACATTTTCAGTTGTGTTTTCAACATGACTACTGCTAGGGATACGACTAAGTGGAGACTGAGAATCAGAAAATAAGGAAAAACTAGGCCCAGACATGGCTGAGGCAACGGATTCAGTAGCTACTTGTTTTGAAGAATGATATTGTCCAAAGCGCCACAATCTACGCGCACAATGCTTCCGACTCATAGAGAAAAGAACAACCCATAGACATTGATTCACAAAAGTACAAAGGAAAACATAAAAATCCTATGACTTTGAAAATCCACTTTCACTAAAATGTACTTTCAGAAGCAAAAAATTCACCCAAAGCAAAAATGTCACCCAAAATTAGGTACTAGACGAAGAGATTGAACGGAATCGGAAGAAAAAAATTACAACTCGAATGTGTTTCACTTTGCGTTCTCATCGGTTGGCTATGGAGTTATGGAAAGTGTACTCTGTTAACTGATAGAGAAAGAAGGAAAGCGTGGGAAGAATGGGCTGGATCGAAGATAATAGCGAGATGGGTAGATCGTGGGAAGAATGGGCTGGATCGAAGATAAGGGAGAGATGGGTAGATTGGGCCGCGTGAAATATAGGGGCTGGGTAAATAGATTGGGCCGACTGGGTAGGCAGGGTAAATAGTTTGGGGATGGGTATTAAAAGGTAAATAGTTTGGCCCTAATAGGTATAAAGTGAGATTTTCTCTAGTTTTCGTCTAATAATCTTTGTAATTCCAACTTGAGATCCGTTCTGTTATATCTTTTTATGCTTATGCATGCATGAGTGCGAGGTACATTAATTACGTTAAAACGACATGTTGTCACGACCCTAAACCCGGACCTGGTCGTGATGGCACCTCTCGTGAATATAAGGCCAGCCGACACATTCCCATTCCAATCTTAAGCAGTAAAATAATATGTATTAAGTCGTAAACATGATAAAATCTCAAAAATAACAATATAAGTTGCGGAAATAAAACCAACACAGCCCGACATCGGGATGTCACCAGTCATGAGCATCTAAAACAATACTAACAGTCTGAAGTCTAGGCCAATACTACATAACTGAATCAAAAGAAAACTGAAATAGAGGGAGAATGCACTGGGCTGCGAATCGCCAAGCAGCTACCTCGTAAATCTCCGAAGACCTGCTGGAACTATCAATCCTCAGGAGCAGGACCTGTAGCGCCCGAATCTGCACACAGGGGTGCAGGGAGTAAAGTGAGTACTCCAACTCAGTGAGTAATAAAAATAAATGAAGACTGAGTAATATAAAATCACGTAAGGCACAACATTAAGCTATAAGAGGCCTAACAAAATCAATGAATATAAACAAGCAGTGAAAATCTCATAACACCTTTTTAACAGTCAAACAATATTTATATATATGAAAATGCATCAAGAAAAGGTAAACACATAATAAATGGCCCTCGGGCGCAATAACCACAAAATTGGCCCCTCGGGCAATATCACAGAACAATACCAGCCCCTCGGGCTATATCTCATATCACAATGGGTACCCGCTCACTGGGGGTGTACAGACTCGGGAGGGGCCCCTTACGGCCCAAGCGCATAATCAAGCCATCTCGTGGCATCATAAACAGGCTCTCGGCCTCATATAAATCTCAAGCCACCTCGTGGCGTACCATCTCAGGCCCTCAGCGTCCTTATCATAATCAGTGTATCACTGCTGCGGCGTGCAACCCGACCAAAAAGTATCCTCACAATACAGGCCCTCGGCCTTACTCAGTCAGAATCTCATAAGCCCCTCGGGCCACAGTAAAATATGAAGCTCAGCTCAAATACTTTGAAAAATATCATTTACTGTGTTTAAAACAGAATAACATATCTGAGTTTTGAAAATAGTAAAAGTATATTATGACTGAGCACCAGTACGAAATTAAACAGTGAGGAAAATATCATTAACGATCCCCTAAGGGTTCAAACATTTGGCAGGAAGCCCAAATACGACGTTTAGCCCAAATATATAATGATATCAAACAGTTAGCTATTAAATACACAGTAAAATAGTCATACGGGATGGACTATGTCACAATCCCCGATGGTTCTCTACCCCACGCTCGTCATCTAGCATGTGAGTCACCTCAACATAGCCGTACGTTGTGTAATTCGTGGTTTCATACCCTCAGAACAGCATTTAAAATCATTACTCACCTCAATCCGGCCCGAAATATAGCTTGCAATGCCTTTGCCCTTCGAAACGACTTCTGAGTGCTCCAAATATACCAAGTTCAGATTTTTATCATTAAATTATGCTAAACGAATGAATTCCAATTGAAAAATATCGATTTTAAGCACAAAACCCGAAATCAGTCAAAACCCGACCCCCGGGCCCGCGTCCCAGAACTGGACAAACTTTATACCAAAATGTTCTTCATCATCTCACGAGTCCGTACATATAAAGAACTCGAAAATCGGAGTTCGTTTGACCCCTCAAATCATCCCTAGAAGGTCTCATAATCTCAAGCCCTAACTCCACCCTTTTCTACCGATTTACATGAATTAAACACTGATATTTTGTTCCTTAATCACAAATAATCGAGTTTTAGGGTCTAAAATCCTTACCTCAATGACGAACAATGATTTCCTCTCTTCCAAATCGCCTCAAAGATCTTTTTCCCGTTCAAAAAATTGTGTAAAAGGGTTCAAAGTCGCGGAACATGTCATTAAAACATTCTGCCCAGCTATTAAAATTCGTTCATCGCGATCGCGGGAGAACCTTCGCGATTGCGAAGCCCAAATACTCAGCTCCCAAAAGTTACTCTATGTGAACGCGTGAAATACCATGCGAACGCGATGCTCAGAACTTTTTACACTACGCGATCGCGGACCTACTACCGCGTTCGGAAAGAAGAATCTCCAAGCCAACACTCCTGGTCCACTTACTCTACGCGAACGCAACCTTCACTACGCGTTCGCGATCAACAACTTCCTCACCTCTATGCGATCGCAACCTAACCTCCGCGAACGCGAAGAACAACTGGACCTCCCCCTCAAAACCTTCTACGCGATCGCGAAGAAAAATCTTCTGCAACAGCTGAACCTACAATTTCTGCAACTCCAAACTTCATGAAATGGTCGTCCCCGGTACCTCAACCAAAAGCACAAACATATTCCATAACCTTATTCAAACTTGTACCAATCTTCAAAACACCTCGAACAACATCAAAATCACGAAAACTCATCAAATTCAAGCCTAAGGTTCTAAATTCTTCCGCATTCCGCTTTTGATCAAAAACCCAACCAAACCACGTCCAAATGACCTAAAATTTTGCACACACATCCCAAATGACATAACGAAGCTACTACAACATCCGGAATTCCATTCCTACCCCAATATCAAAATCTCACCTGTCAACCGGAAAACGCCAAAAACTCAATTTCGCCAATTCAAGCCTAAATCTACCCCGGACCTCCAAAACACATTCCGATCACACTCCTAAGTCCCAAATCACCTAACGGAGCTAACCAAATCATAAGAATTCCAAACCGAGATCATATACTAACAAGTCAAATCTTGGTCAAACCTTTCAAATTTCAAATTTCAAGCTTCAAACTGACAACTGTTATTCCAAATTCATTCTGATCACCCTGAAAACCAAAACCAATGATTTACATAAGTTATAATATACTACACGGGGCAAGTCACGCTCGAGAACTGGCGAGCAAAGTGCAAAAGTTCAAAACGACTGGTCGGGTCGTTACATCCTCCCCCACTTAAACATACGTTCGTCCTCGAACGTGCCCAGAGTTGTTCCAAAAGCCAACCAATCACCAAATAACCTTACCACGCATATACTCGGGGGTGATCCCACGTCACCCTATCTCCTATAGGTCCGATAACACATTGTAACTGAAATTTCACAATTCAATCTAGCCCATAAACCATAGAACTACATTTCCACTCCTGAAATCATCAATACAATTAGAATCTCACTTTATACTGTGAATAAGTCCGAACAAGCTATAACAACCCATATCTGTAACCTCAAGTGCAATTACATGATATACCACATAACTCAAACACTGGTAGCGATACTTCTAATCACAACAGCTACACACAACAACCGAATATCGATAGAAAACCTCTTATCAACTAAAGTCTCATTTCGTCACTTTCATATATTGCCAATGATAAATGAAACACGCAATAAGCCATAACCATTCTCAGATCAACCGTTCATGAAGCCACTTCTCCGTTGGCAAAGACCATAGCAAATTTCTGAGCCAAACCTCGATATTATCCTTCCAACATGCTGAAATCGAATCTGTTTGTATTCATTTCAGATCTAACGATCTCATCTAATCCAACACCACTACTCTGGTGACATGACACATCAATACAATCTAAAGCCACAACTCGTGCAATCCGTGCACCAATAAACAACAATCTGAATGTACTCCAATCATGAAGATGACTCGAAAGAAATGGCTGTACCACCAACTCACCAGTGCCACCACAACAAAATGCTAAGAACCCATCACACGTCGTAGAAACAGAATGCGCGAATCTAACCCGAAGGGTCATACCTCCACATAACTTCTCTGCAATGCGCGACCCTACCCAAACACTGGTCCACATGAAACACCTCAAGTCACTATGCTCGAAATCGACAACCACGTGCAATTTGATGTCTGGAACCAAAGCAAATCATCATACCCACGGTGAAGCAAATAACATACACCACACAAACCCGAACGGACATAACGATACGCCATTCACCGAGCAACACCCAATTACTCTTCCCGATCGAATTCTACCATGAAACCCCATAGAACCACACCCTATGTGCCTATAACCAACAAATCATAACGCCTCGCAACACACAAAGGTAACTCATAGATCTCCCCAGATCACTGATAAGCTCAATAACAATCGAATCAACATAGCCGTACGTTGTGTAATCCGGGGTTTCATACCCTCAGAATAGCATTTAAAATCATTACTCACCTGAATCCGGCCCGAAATCTAGCTTGCAATGCCTTTGCCCTTCGAAATGACTTCTGAGTGCTCCAAATCTACCAAATTCAGATTTTTATCATTAAATTATGCTAAACGAATGAATTCCAATTGAAAAATATCGATTTTAAGCACAAAATCCGAAATCAGTCAAAACCCGATCCCCGGGCCCGCATCCCGGAACTGGACAAACATTATACCAAAATGTTCTTCATCATCTCACGAGTCCGTACATATAAAGAACTCAAAAATCGGAGTTCGTTTGACCCCTCAAATCATCCCTAGAAGGTCTCATAATCTCAAGCCCTAACTCCACCTTTTTCTACTGATTTTAATGAATTAAACACTGATATTTTGTTCCTTAATCACAAATAATCGAGTTTTAGGGTCCAAAATTCTTACCTCAATGACGAACAATGATTTCCTCTCTTCCAAATCGCCTCAAAGCTCTTTTTCCCGTTCAAAAAATGGTGTAAAAGGGTTCAAAGTCGCGAAACAGGTCTTTAAAATATTCTGCCCAGCTATTAAAATTCCTTCATCGCGACCGGGGGACAACCTTCGCGATTGCGAAGCAAAAATACTCAGCTCCCAAAAGTTACTCTATGCGAACGCGTGATATACCATGCGAACGCGATGCTCAGACCTTTTTACACTATGCGATCGCAGACCAACTACCGTGTTCGCAAAGAACAATCTCCAAGCCAACACTCCTGGTCCACTTACTCTACGCGAACGCGACCTTCACTACGCATTCGCGATCAACAACTTCCTCACCTCTATGCGATTGCAACCCAACCTCCGCGAACGCGAAGAACAACTGGACCTCCCCCTCAAAACCTTCTACGCGATCGCGAGAGCCCCTACGCGATCGCGAAGAGAAATCTTCTGCAATAGCTGAACCTGCAATTTGTGCAACTCCAAACTTCATGAAATGGTCCGGTTGACCATCCGAAACTCACTCGAGGTCCCCGGGACCTCAACTAAAAGCACAAACATATTTCATAACCTTATTCAAACTTGTACCAATCTTCAAAACACCTCGAACAACATCAAAATCACGAAAACTCATCAAATTCAAGCCTAAGGTTCTAAATTCTTCCGCATTCCGCTTTTGATCAAAAACCCAACCAAACCACGTCCAAATGACCTGAAATTTTGCACACACATCCCAAATGACATAAAGAAGCTACTGCAACTTCCGGAATTCCATTCCTACCCCAATATCAAAATCTCACCTATCAACCAGAAAACGCCAAAAACTCAATTTCGCCAATTCAAGCCTAAATCTACCCCGGACCTCCAAAACACATTCCGATCACACTCCTATGTCCCAAATCACCTAACGAAGCTAACCAAATCATAAGAATTCCAATCCAAGCTCATATACTAACAAGTCAAATCTTGGTCAAACCTTTCAAATTTCAAGCTTCAAACTGAGAAATGTTCTTCCAAATTCATTATGATCACCTTGAAAACCAAAACCAAAGATTTACATAAGTCATAATACACTACACGGGACAAGTCACGCCCGAGAACTGGCGAGCAAAGCGCAAAAGCTCAAAACGATCGGTCGGGTCGTTACGCATGCATGTCATATCATTAGACAACCTAAATTATCTTGGTCTGCAAATTACCCAAACGCTAAAATTATACTCTACTGTAATTGTAAATTTACATAATGGCACTCTAATGTGAATTTTCACAACCCTTTTTCAGTTCGCAGAGATTCGCTTGTTTCTAAAATCCAATAATTTTACGCTAAATTTTCATAACCTTTTTTTTTTACACAGAGAGTCGTCTCTGTTGGATTTTGCATCTGTTAAAGCTACTGTTTTCTAGAATAGTTAGTTGTTTAGTTTTCGGAGGAGTCTGCTAGAAGATTCAGAATTTTAATTATAGTAAGAGTTTAGTAATTTAGTCGTAGGAGGAGTCTACTACTTTATTTATTTGGCTATTTAAAGCCCTATGATTAATATAATTTTAGAGATAGTTTTTCATTAAACACTACTAGAAATCCGGAAAAAAGCGACCACAAAAAGCGACCAAAGTTGGTCGCTTACAAGTCACAAAGCGACCAAAAAGCGTCCAAACTGGCTTGGTCGCTATTTTGCTAGCGACCAACTTTGGTCTCTAAGGTAAAAGGACCAAATATTCCGGTAAACAATATAACGACCAACTTTGATCGCTTTAAGATTTTAATAATATAAATTTAGCGACCAAAGTTGGTCTCTATATTTAAATTACATTTTTTTATTTATTAATATTCAAAATATAGCGACCAACTTTGGCCTGTAAACCAAATATTATATTTTAAAATTTGAAAATAGCGACCAAAGTTGGTCGCTATTTTTTTTTTAATTTTTTTAAATTTTTTTAAACATAAGCGACCAAAATTGGTTGCTAACTTCAAGAAATCAATTTTTTTTAAACATAAGCGACCAAAATTGGTCGCTAATTTCTAGATTTTTTTAAATAGAATAGCGACCAAAGTTGGTCGCTTTTAGGAAATCTAGGTTAATTAGCGACCAACCTTGGTCGCTATTGCCCAGAAAATAGTTTTTTTTTAAAAATAAAAGTGACCAAAGTTGGTCGCTTTTCTGGGTATAATTTTGGCAGAAACTGCCTGTTTTGGCAGCTACACCACCTGCCAGCATACCAAATTCTTAAATAACAATATAATTCAATTCATAAACTACAATTTCAATACCAAAATCTCCACAACAACCCAACAACACCACCACCACCACCACCACCACAACAACAACAACAACAACACAACAACAACAACAACAACACAAATACAACAACAACACAATTCAAGAAACACATTAAAACCAACAAATTAATGTTCAATAGAACTAACAAATTAAACTAACAATACTAAGTTGACGACTATTACACCTAGTTCAAAACCGGTTCTATTTGTCTATTTCAAAGTATATAAAAGTCAAGGATTGTTTTGTACAACATCATTATCATCACCATCTGATGAACTTTCATCACCAAGACGGTTTGCAGAAGGGACTACTTGTGGAGGACGGGAAGAACGATCACGGGGAGGACGGGAGGAACGAGCACGGGGAGGACGGAAGGAATGCTCACGTTCAAGTCGAGCCTCTGGCGGTGACTCACGAGACCGGGGAATCGGAAAACGTCCAGAAGGTAGGAGAGATTTGAGCTGCTCTTGCATGCCCTAGTACTGAGCTTGCATGCCAATGTACTGAGCATCTCTAAGCTTTTCTCTTTCCTTGGCCGCTTTTAGCTCGGATGTGAGCTTTCTCACAGTCTCCCGCATAGCTGAGAGGCTCTCCCCATCAAGTTGCTCGCCTTGCGAGGAAGTCTCTATTCCTTGCATTCCACACTTATAGCGATGGAATTTCTTAGTACGAAGCCCGTATGCCTTCCCCCATTTTGGACCGCCAGCAACCTCCGTCCATATTCTTTCAGCATCCTCGTCCGAAGGTTGGATTGGCTTGCCCGACTCATTACGTGGCTGACTGCGTATGAATTCCTCCACGTCAGCTGTGAAGCGACCCTATAAGAAAACTTACATTGGATTAGTATTTCAAAATTTATATAAAAGTAAATCAAAATACTTAATGAAAAGTGAAAACTTACATGTACAGTCGAGGCTCGGCCCTCGACCTACCTTTCTTGATCCGTATCTTTCTTCTTCTTTACAATTTGAGTCTCCTTGAATAGCTCATCTTGGTTCATCGGACGCCCCAACTTCTTTTCCTGAAAACTCATAAATTTTAGTTAATAAACAGAATAGATATACTTTGAAAATTAAAATAAATTAAGCAATTACGTACCAATCTTCTTTTTATTGTCCATAGGCTGATCGCACCTCCAGTGTGCAGGGAGCCTCCCTTCTCAGATGCACGAGCTTTCTTTCCCTTTTCGCTCTTCTCTATGAACTTTGCGGTAAGCCATTGCCTTTGCAAATCCTCCCATAAATTCGGAAGCAACCAGTCAGGCTTCTGGTTTAACTTTCTAGCTTTCGAGAAACTATGCGACAATCGCTTGCGAGCTTTGTAATAAAAATTTGCAGCCACTTCCACGCTATAGCGGTGTTCCCATACATACTTGCTCTGTATTTCAAAAGTTAAATATTATATGGAAATATCATAAATATAAATAATTATACTGCTTAAAAGAACATTTATTTTGTTACCCAATTACAAATTTGACATCTTTCCTCCAAAGTGAATGTGTAACTTGCTTTGGGCTTGAATATCTTACCATTGTTTTCTGTCTGCAAGTATAATTCAGGCCGCCTGTAATATTCTTGTAAGTCTGTGACGACCCGGCCGACCGTCTCATGAGTTACCTCTCTATTTCCCCCATTTCTGCTTCTTTATGTTTTGTTTATCTGTGTTTTGAGGCATCGGGTTGGTTGGATTGAATCCGGGTTGGTTTGGAGAGGTTTGAGACACTTAGTCTCTTCTAAGAAGGCTTAAGTTGGAAAAGTCAATCGGATGTTGACTTATGTGTTAGGGGGATCGGATGTGAGTTCCGATGGTTCGGTTAGCTTCGAGAAGTGATTTATGACTTAGGAGTGTGATCATAATGGGTTTCGGAGGTCCGGGGTAGAATTAGGCTTGAATTGACGAAGTTGATATTTTGGCGATTTCCGGTTGATAGGTGAGATTTTGATCTGGGGTCGGAATGGAATTCCGAGAGTTGCAGTAGCTTCGTTGTGTCATTTGGGATGTGTGTGCAAAATTTCAGGTCATTCGGATGTGGTTTGGTTGGGTTTTTGATCGAAAGCGTATTTCGGAAGATTTTTAGAAACTTAGGCCTGAATTCGATGTGTTTTGGGTTATTTGATGTTGTTTGAGGTGTTTTGATAATTGGAGCAAGTTTGAATAAGGTTTTAAGATGTGTTTGTGCCTTTGGTCAAGGTCCCGGGGCCTCGGGTGAGTTTCGGATGGTCATTCGGAGCATTTTTGGAGTTTGAAAGTTGCAGAAATTTAAGGTTCAGTGTTGCAGAGATTTATCTCTTCGCGTTCATGAGAGGAGCCTCGCGTTCGTGAAGAAAGAATTGAGGAAAGCTAGGATTTAGCCTTCGCGTTCGCGAGATGAGCTTCGCGTTCGCAGAAGGCTGGGATGCAGGGCATCGCGTTCTCGAGAGGGTGCCCGCGATCGCGTAGAGTAATTTGGGATCGAGGTTCTTTTGTTCATCGCGTTCCCGTAAGGTGTGTCGCATTCGCGTAGAGTAAAATTTGGTCAATGCGAGTTTGTGCTTCGCGAACGCGAGAGTTTGACCACGTTCGCGAAGAAGGAAAGTCAGGCCTGGGCAGAATGTTTTTAAGTCGTCTTGTCCGCGATTTTGGGTCTAATTTCACCCATAGTTGATCATTTTGAGAGCTTTTTGAAGGAGATTAAAGAGGGATTCAAGGAGAAACGACTTGAGGTAAGATTTTTGGACTTAAAACTCGATTCTGTTGTGAAATCTACCTAGAAAACCATGGAAACTTAAGCTAAAAATGGAAGAGTTAGGGCTTGGAATTTTGGACCTTTGATTTGGGATTTGAAGGGTCATTTGTGGACGGATTTTGATGTTTTTTGTATGTATGAACTCGTGGGGAGATAAGGAACCTATTGGTGTAAAAATTTCTGAGTTTCGAGAAGTGGGACCGGGGCTCAGGTTTTGCTAATTTTGGGATTTTTGGTATTTTTCGATTGTTTTTGCTTGGGCTTTGTTCCCTTAGCATATTGTGATGTATTCGTTCTGATTTTTGATAGATTCGGCACACGTGGAGGCCGTTTCGAAGGGCAAGGGCGTCGCGATTAGGGATTTAGCCGGTTCGAGGTGAGTAATGCTTGTAAATGATGTTCTGAGGGTTTGAAACCCCGGATTGTGAATCGTAGTACTATATTGAGGTGAGGCACACGCTCGATGACGAGCGTGGGGTCGTGTACTATTAGGGACTTGGACTTGGTCCGTCCCGATCGATGATTTTGCCGCGTATTTGATTTAAAACTATTTGTTATCATCGTTTTTTGGGCCGATTGCCATATTTGGGCTTCATGCCAACTATTTGAACCAATTCGGGGCTTTTATTTGATATTTCCTTACTATTTTGACTTATTATTTGAACTCAGTCATATTAAATTCCACTGTTTTACTACTCAGCCGTTTTACTAAGATTTTTAAGATTTAAATGTTGTTTGGGCTGAGAAACGCTGTTTTACTATTGCCCGAGGGGCTTGTGATGATTTTTGACTGAGTAAGGCCGAGGGCCTATATTGTGAGGAGATACTGATACTGATTGGAGGCCGAGAGCTTGAGATATGTACGCCACGAGGTGGCTTGATTGATATGAGGCCGAGGGCCTAGATTTGATGCCACGAGATGGCCTGTTATTGCGCTTGGGCCGCAAGGGGCCCCTCCAGGAGTCTGCACACCCCCAATGAGCACGGGTACCCATTGTGATGTGAGATTGAGCCCGAGGGGCTGTTACTGTTGTGAGTTGTTGCTCGAAGGGCGGATGTGGTGTTACTATGCCGAGGGGCAAATTTCTATTTGTTTACGTTATCATAATTACCTGTCAATCATCTGTTTTATTGGATTAAAGAGCAATTTCCTTGATTTGTACTGCTTTTACTGAAATTAACTGATTTTACTGCTTCATTATAGACTGCCATATGCTTTACGTGTTTTCTTGCTTTCAGTCATTATTTATATTCATCACTCACTGAGTTGGAGTACTCACTTTACTCCCTGCACCTTGTGTGCAGATTCAGGCGTAGCTGGTTCCGCTCCGGAGTGTTGATTTCCTCCAGTTCCAGGCGGGCTTTTTCGGAGATCACGAGGTAGCTGTTGGCGTCCGCAGCCTTGTGTCTCTATCTCTCTATCACTTCTGTTTCTTTCCAAACAATTGTAATAGTTTATGACTTTAGCAGACTGTATTGTGGTTCATAGATGTTCGTGACTTGTGACACCCCGGTTAGGGCTGTGTTGGGTTGGATTTCCNAGGCAACTCCCAAAATATACTCTGTTTCGTCCAATTATGAGTAACACCGTATCCGGGGAATCTATAAGGTGGAGCTTCAGTAACTTTACTGAAGTTCTGGACCCTCTCCCAAATTTCCTCACCTGAAAGTATCGGAGGTGGAGAATCATATTCCATTTTATTCTTTTTGAATGCATTTTTCATCCTTCTAAACTCATGATCAGGAGGCAAGAATTGACGATGACAATCAAACCATGAGTGCTTTCGGCCATGTTTCAAAGTGAACGCTTTACTATTTTCCATGCAGTAAGGACAAGCTAGCTTCCCAGCAGTCATCCACCCAGACAACATTCCATACGCAGGAAAATCGTTAATTGTACACATTAAATTAGCACGCAAATTGAAATTCTGCTTGGTTGATATGTCATATGTTTCAACACCATCGTACCACAATTGTTTCAGCTCATCAATCAAAGGTTGCAAATATACATCTATCAAACTTTTCGGATTACGTGGACCGGGGATAATTCAATTTATGAATATATATGGACTAGTCATGCACAACTTGGGTGGTAGATTATAAGGTGTAAGAAAGACAGGCCAACATGAATATGGTGTCGCAGATACAGAAAAAGGCGTGAAGCCATCCGCACACAGACCTAACAGAATGTTCCTTGGTTCACTAGCAAAATCTGGATATGTCCTATCAAAGTGCTTCCAAGATTCTCTATCTGAAGGATGACACATAACACCAGATGGTCTTCTATTTTTAAAGTGCCATCTCATATGAGGAGAAGAACTCATCGACGCATATAACCTCTTTAACCTAGGTATAAGAGGTAAATAATGCATCGCCTTGATAGCGACCATATTCCCGCTGGAAAGCCTCTTGAAACGAGGCTTTTCGCAAAATTTAAAACTACTTAAATTTGCATCATCTTTATAATATAACATGCAACCATCTTCACAACAATCAATTCTCATTGACGAAAGTCCTAACTTAGAAACTAATCTCTTTGCCTAATAGAAATCACCAGGTAATTTGATATTATGGTCAACTAGTTCACTCATAAGGTCAATGAAAGAGTCCATGGCTGCTTGAGAAATATTCCAATCAGATCTGATACTTAGTAATATAACTGCAACAGACAGCTCAGAGTGCGGACTTCCATTACGTAATGGATGACTAGCTTCCTCTAACTGTTCATAAAAATGTTTTGAGTCATCATTAGGAGTTTGTTCAACATTTTCATTGGGCTCACCCCCTAAGTGCTTCCCAAAAGCATCCGCAATCATATCATGAATTCTAGAATCACGATTTGTATTCTCCACCGACCTACTACTTTCACCCACAACCATGTTATGAAATATCCCATGGCTACCATCGATCTCTCCATGATTAGTCCACACAAAGTAATTTGCTATAAACCCCTTCCTATAAAGATGATGCTTAACTTCCGCCGATTTTCCAAACTTCATACAGTCGCACCTAACACAAGGGCACCTAATTACTCCTTCACTTAAGTATGGTGAAAGTGACATTGCATGTCTAATAAAGTCATCCACCCCTTCTACAAAATCATCCCTCAATCCCTGTCGATTAGGATAATTCCTATTGAACATCCAAGTACGATGTTCCATCTATACAAATAAAACAAGAAGAAATTAATTTAGCTAATTCATATCCTAATCTTTTTTTTAGTTAACTAAAAGTCCAATTCATATCCTAAAAGTCTTTAATATAACCTTTTATTTCTATTTGTATAACAATTCATAAAGGCCTTCGTGCTTTTAATATAAATATGTTAATATAAAATAGTAAGCAGTTCTTTAAATTTTGTTGGAAAATTTACAACTAATACCAACAAGACTTACTGGTAAAGATGAGTAAGATTGAACAAAGAACATAATAAATTACAAAAAGTTTTCTCAATGAATACCAAAAGAGTTCGTAAAAGTGAACTTATGAAGGTACTAATTTCAGTTCATAGAGAATAAGCAACCTAAGATTTCAATGCAACATTTATTAACACCTTATTAGAAACTTATTTTAATTAGTGTGAGACTTTTTTTTTCATTCTAATTTAGAATAAGAAACCTAAGATTTCAACACAAGAGCATTAGCAACATTTATTTTTTACATAGATTACAAAAAATGTTTAATCTTGATTCACTTAAGCTTAATGATTTTAAATGTTTCGTGTCCTTTGAAGGCTTAAATTTAGTATTTTTAATATTCTTTCTCCATGCTTCTTGTTGTTGCTTCATAAATTGAAATTTAACCCCATATATAAATTAGTCTACCTAATAGTTTGTNNTCAATTTATAAACTATCAAGACAATACAAAGTATAATTCAAATCTAACTAAACTAAATTCAACACTAATTAAACTAATTAGTTAATAAAATTTATTAACAAAGCTAACTAAAACAAGACCTAAACCCTAATCCTCATACAATTTTCAAAGAATTTAAACACTAATTCATATCCTTAAACTACAATATTGAAATAATTGAAACAAAAACTAGAAATAATAAAGATTCAAGGTTATAATTCAAACCTAGGTTTTTTTTAGGTGGAGAAGGAGAGAAAGGGGCAGCGGCAGCGGCGGCTCCGGCGGTCACAGTGGTGGTGCGGGGTGGGAGGATTGATTTGTGTGAGGAAATAGAGAAGGGGAGGGGAATGTGTTGAGAGAGAGAGTTGGGGAAATTTTGGGGAAGAAAATAAGAGAATGGGAGGGGGAAACCCGTTTTTGAGTCTAGATTTACAAAAAGCGACCAACGTTGGCCGCTATTTTTGGTAGGTAATTAAGTTTTGACTGTTTGACCAAAATAGCGACCAACTTTGGTCTCCATTTCTAAAAAAAAAAAAATTAAATAACTTTTTTTTTTCTATTTTGGTTTTTAAATATTATAAGCTATAAAAAAATCTTATTAGCTATAAATATTTATTTTATTTAACTACAATTATTATAAATAATTATAAACTATAAGCATAACTTTTTAAAAAAATTATATTAACTAGATAATTACTTTTAATAGATTATAATAGCATGTATGTAAAGGAATTTTTTAAGTTATATTTAAGTATATGAGTAATTTCATACACACGCATAAACTATATTGTAATTGATGATCAATCTTATACAATACTACGTACGAATAATTAATGAATTGATAAACAGATATAATATTATTCTATTAATTGATATAATAGTATTCATTATTTGTATTATAACAGTGATGACCCAAAAGGTCATCACTTGTGTTGCAAGCGAATTCAATGTTCCGAGGCCTAAAACCCTTCTTTTTACCCCACCTTGATTTACGTGCGTGGTCCGTACCTATATCCGGAAAGCCTTCTATGTGAAAATATGAGAAATAGAAATTTTTAGAGTTAAAAAATTTGATTATGGTTGACTTTGGTCAATATTTTGAGCAAACGGACCCGGATCCGTGTTTCAACGATCCCGGGTGGTCCGCAGTAAAATATGAAACTTGGGCGTATGCCCGGAGATGAATTCCGAGGTCCCAAGCCTTAGAAATCAATTTTTGAAAGAAATTGTTTTACTGAATTATCTTTGGTTCCGGAGCCCGGTACAAACCTGTTATAGTATTTGAAAGATAACTGTGAAATTTGGTGAAAAACGAAGTTTATTTGACGTGAGTTGGACTTCCGGTTGAAGAGTTATGAACTTTGAGAGTTCTTGATGAAAATGTTGAGTTTTGAGGTTTAATTCGTGATTTTACATGTTATTTTGATGATGTGATCGCACGAGTAGGTCCATATGATGTCTGTGAGTTAGTATGCACACTTGGTTTGGAGTTCCGAGGGCTCGGGTGAGTTTCGGGTAGGTTCCGGGATGTCTTAGGCTTAAAAACATAGTTGTTGCAGGTCCAAAGAAGTGGAAGGCCTCTGAACAAACCAGTGCGTTCCACACAAAATGGAGTGCTGCCGCGGAGGGGCCTGTGCGGCCGCATTAGTTTTTGTACGGTCCGCGGTGAAGAAATATTTCACTGGTCCGACTTCGGAAGCCTATATCTTTTGATCTACAAGAAATTTTGAGATGATTCAAAAACAAAAGTTGTAGCCCTTCGTGTCTAGTTATCAGAAAGATAAGGAAATCACAATTTGGACATCATTAGAGAAAGTTATAGCCAAAATACTAAAGCATGTCACTGCAGTACACAGGAAGGGCTGTGCGGCCGCAGTTGATTTTGTGCGGTCCGCATAGGGCATCTGAGAGTAGTATATTTAGACGGGATTTTCAGTTATTTTTCATTTTTCAAAACCCCAAAAACATAAGAGGCGATTTTTCAAACAACCTTTCTTCTCCAAAACGTTGGTAAGTGATTTCTAACTCATATTCTTCACTCCTTAACATCTTTTAACATGATTTCAACTCAAAATCAATGATTTTCATGGGGGACATTGGGTGTTTTGGGTAGAACCTAGGTTTTTCAAAAAATTAGGGATTTGGACTCGATTGAGGTATATTTGAGTTCGTGTGGGAATGGGTAATCGGGTTTTGGTTCGAACCTCGGGTTTTGACCATGTGGGCCCGGGGGCGATTTTTGACTTTTGGGTAGAACTTTAGGAAACTCATCTTCATGCATTAGAATTGATTCATTTAGCGTTTATTGATGTAATTAAGTAGCTTGTGACTAGATACGAGCGAATTGGTGGTGGAATCAAGGAGTAAAGCTATAGTTGAATCGTGAATTGTGTTCGCGACATCGAGGTAAGTGTTTGGTCTAACATTAGCTTGAGGGATTAGGAGTTGTGTCTATTTGCTACGTGTTAACTGTGGAGCACAACGTATAGGCATGGTGACGAATATCTATACGTCGGTGTCAAGCATGCCCGTGAGTCTTGTGTTATAAATTGTTATGACTCCGTTGTGGTTTATTGTGCCTCAAATGTTATTATCATCATTGTTCCCTTGCCGGGATGTTTGCTTGATATTATTGTTCCCTTGCCGGGATATTGTTGAGATATCATTGTTCCCTTGCCAGGATGTTTGTTTGATATTATTGTTCCCTTGCCGGGATATTGTTGAGATATCATTGTTCCCTTGCCGGGATGTTTGTTTGATATTATATTCCCTTGCCGGTGTGGGACGCCTACCACAAGATATAATGAAATGGGAGCGGGTGGTACGCCTACCACAAGATATAATGAAATGGGAGCGGGTGGTACGCCTACCACAAGATATAATGAAATGGGAGCGGGTTGTACGCTTACCACAAGATATAATAAAATAGGAGCGGGTGGTACGCCTACCACAAGATATAATGAAATGGGAGCGGGTGTGTTGGTTGAGTTTGTTGAAGTCCTTTGTTGGCACGGTTCAATGCCCTGAATATTTTCTCGGGGTCTGAGAGTCCTTCTATTAGTTCTCCAGTCCTCGAAGAATTTCTAGGCATACACCTGCTTTCCACAAGATTTGAAACGTTAGAATTTCAATGAAAAGATTGGTATAGAGAAAACGGACTACACTTGGAATTTCTGTATTTCTTTCAATTGTAATTGATAACACCATTAACTCCCCGGCAACGGTGCCAAAATTTGATCACGCTCAACTGAGTCTCACAAAAGACTATGCGGGCGTTGCAAATATAATCTGAGTATTATTGCCCAGAGTCGAACCACAGGGAACTAACCTATCAATCACTACTGTCAGATTTACTAAATTTACACAATCTGTTTTCCCAAACTTTTTGATTCACAATGGTTGATTTTCTAACAACTAAAGACTGAAAGTAATTAACAACTGAAAATTAACTAAACTTGAGGTGTAAACAGCAGGAATAAAGTCTAAGGCAATGGTTTCCCTCGTTGGTAATTTCCTTGGTTGTATATGTCTTATAACTACGATTTAGTTGTCTCTAACAATCATGAACGCTCAAGCTATCATAATTCTTTCTCAAGTCATTATGATAATCTACTAGACGCACTCTCTCAAGCTACGCTAGCTAATTTCACAATACAATTCACTTAGATTGCACCCGGGGTTTCGTTATCTCTAATCCAACCCCTAAACCCTCGATTATGACTCTCGTCTATACTCCAGGAGTGATGTTGTTCATACAATCACCTAAATATGCACTCTCTCTCAAGTAGATACATAATAAATAGGAACGGATAAGTGAGGGCCCTTTCAACTAATCCACGATCAAAATATAGATGAACAATTAAAGATTAACAACCAAATTCAATTATATTAATAAAATAACCAAGTCATCCCCAACGGGTTCCACCAAAACCTTAGATTAAGGTTTTTAGCTACTCATGACAATGGGGAAGTAAACTACTAAAAGATTCATAATCATATATTGCAAGAAAAATAAAGAAGAAATAAGAGTAACGATGTTTTGGGTGATCTCTCACACTTGTTTTCCTTGCCAAAGTACTCTCTAAAATATTACATGCCTCCCTTGGGCGAGTTCTATTGTTTAAATAGGGTTTTTTGGGCTAAGAATTCCATGTTTTGCACTTCAGTCCCTCAATTTTACGCCTCCTGCCGCGGTCCTACCGCGGTTACGCTAGGACCGCAGCCAAATGACCTCTCTGAATCTGCAATAGCTTCTCGCCGCGGTCCGACCGTGGTTACGCCGGGACCGCGGCAGTTCATCTCCAGTTCTGGTTTGTGCATTTCACATGGTGCACTTGGCGGATATTATGCGATTGGCCTCTTTTTCCTCCATAATTGATCCCAAAAGTACTCCATAGCCTTCTTTTATTGTATGTAACCTGCAAAACATGAAAAGCACTAATAAGAGCATTTTGTTATCACTTTTACCATAAAAACTCTACAAGAAAGTGGTTCTTTTAGGGCTTAATCATAGTTCAATTCACCTATTATCGCTACACTCTACACTCTTTTGTGCAGACCCCAGCGTTGTGGACTTCAGACCGTAGTGAGATTGCTGATTCTTGATCATCAGGCGTCCCGAGGTAGTCCTGCAGGCGTCCGTAGGCCTTGGCGTCTCCCTCTATCTACCATTCCTGTTTCTTTCACGCATTTCTAGAGACAGCATTGTGATTATTTCTTTCAGACCCTTATCTGTAGTATTCTTAGACCGTCTGTGAAACTGTGACACCAGTTCTGGGTAGTCGAGACTCAAACAGTTGTATTAGATATTCATGTTCAGATAGCTTATTGTTTCTTTCTTCCGCTTATGTTAAATTCCGCTGTTTAAGTGCTATTATTTCGAAATTGTTAATGAATATAAAATGGGTAAAAAGGTATATTGTGCAATTAGTTGTCTTGCCTAGCTCGTATTAGTAGGCTCCATCACGACTCCCGAGGGTGGGAATCCGGGCAGTGACAAGTTGGTATCAGAGCTCTAGGTTACATGGGTCTCACAGTTCACAGACAAACTTAGCAGAGTCTGAGGGATCGGTATGGACACGTCTGTATTTATCCCCAGAGGCTACAGAGTTAGGAAAAACTTCACATTCATTCTTTCCTGTCGTGCGATTTTGTTCTCTCAGTGCTAAATTAAAACCCCTACTCTTGTCCTTTCGCGAATGGCGATGTCACGTACCGCTTCTTCAGCCAGACAGCAGCACAGACCGGTGATAGATCAGCTACATCTTCGGAGGCCTTGTGGAGGTAGGATAGGTTTCACCAAGCTCTTTACTACTACTTTCAGCGGTTCATCTACTGAGGATCCCCAGGATTTTCTAGAAAGCTGTCATGAGGTTCTCAGGAACATGGGGATAGTTGAGACCAATGGGGTCGATTTTGCTACTTTTCGCTTGTTTGGATCCGCCAAGAATTGGTGGAGGGATTTCTGTTTGGCTAGACCATCCGGATCGCCAGCTTTGACTTGGGAGCAGTTCACTTAGCTATTTCTAGAGAAGTTTCTCCCCATCACTTAGAGAGAGGCATATCGGAGGTAGTTTGAGCGTCTCTAGCAGGGTTCTATGACTATTACCCAGTATGAGACCAGATTTATCGACCTAGCTCGGCATGCTCTTGTCATACTTCCCACCGAGAGAGAGAGGGTGAGGAGGTTTATTGATGGTCTTATTCAGCCGATTCGTCTTCAGATGGCCAGGGAGACAGGGAGTGAGATTTCCTTCCAGGAGGCGGCCAATGTGGCCAGGAGAGTGGAGATGGTTCTGTCGCAGGGAGGTGGTCAGGGGTCTGACAAGGGGCCTCGTCATTCAGGCCGATTTAGTGGTACCTCATTTGGAGGTAGAGATTCGTATGGTAGAGGCTACCCTCCTAGGCCTTTTCAGTCAGCACTTCAGGTTTCTCACGGTGTTTCAGGTGGCCGTGGTTCTCAGATGCACTATTCTGATCAGCAGTCCTACAGTGCACCACCAGCTTCTATCAGTGCACTACCGCTTCAGAGTTTTCGGGGTGGTGATTCAGGTCGTTAGGGTCAGCAGTCTCAGCAGCCGAGGACTTGTTACACTTGTGGTGATATGGGTCACATTGCTAGGTATTGCCCTCGAGCATCGAGCAGTTCTCAGCATCAGGGTTCCCGTGCCATAGTTTAGGCACCAGGTGTTCCACAGCCCGCCCAGCCAGCTAGAGGTGGGGGTAGAGGTGCTAGAGGTGGAGGTAGAGGTATTAGAGGTGGAGCTCAGGCCGCTAGAGGTGGAGGCCAACCAGCAGCAGGCCATCCCAGAGATGTAGTTCAGGGTGGTGGGCCCCAGCCCCGATGTTATGCTCTTCCAGCCAGGCCCGAGGCTGAAGCTTCCGATGCAGTTATTACAGGACGGTTCTGGTTTGTGATAGAGATGCTTCAATGTTATTTGATCCAGGGTCTACATACTCGTATGTGTCATCTTATTTTGCACCGTATCTAGTTATGCCTAGTGATTCTTTGAGTGATCCTGTTTATGTGTCTACACCGATGGGTGATTCTATTGTGGTAGATCGAGTCCATCGCTCTTGTATAGTCGTGATTGGGGGTCTTGAGACTCGTGTAGATTTGTTGCTTCTGGACATGGTCGATTTTGATATCATATTAGGGATGGACTGGTTATCACCTTACCATGCTATCTTGGACTGCCATGCCAAGACTGTGACCTTAGCCTTACCGGGTTTACCTCGTTTAGAGTGGAGAGGGACTCCTAGTCATTCTACCCGCAGTGTTATCTCTTATGTGAAGGCTCGGCGTATGGTCGAGAAGGGGTGTTTGGCCTATTTGGCATATATTCGTGATTCTAGTGTCGAGGTTCCCTCTATTGATTCTGTGCCCGTTGTTCGTGAGTTTCCTGAGGTTTTCCCTTCAGACCTGCCGGGTATGCCACCCGACAAGGATATTGACTTTTGCATTGATTTGGCTCCGGGCACTCAGCCCATTTCTATCCCGCCGTATCGTATGGCCCCGCCTGAGTTTAAAGAGTTGAAGGAGCAGTTACAAGACTTGCTTGAGAAGGGTTTCATTAGGCCGAGTGTTTCGCCTTGGGGTGTGCCGGTGTTGTTTGTCAAGAAGAAGGACGGATCGATAGAGAATGTGTATTGATTACCGGCAGTTGAACAAGGTTACAATCAAGAATAAGTATCCATTACCGAGGATCGATGATTTGTTTGATCAGCTTCAGGGTGCCAAAGTATTTTTGAAGATTGACTTGAGATCTGGCTACCATCAGTTGAGGATTAGGGCATCCGATGTCCCTAAAACAGCTTTCTGCACTCGGTACGGGCATTATGAGTTCTTGGTTATGTCATTCGGGTTGACAAATGCCCCAGCAGCTTTTATGGATTTGATCATCCGAGTGTTCTGGCCTTATTTGGATTCGTTCGTGATAGTCTTCATTGATGATATTTTGATCGCAACCGGGAAGAGCACGAGCAGCATCTTAGAGTGGTTCTTCAGACTTTGAGGGATAGTCAGTTGTATGCTAAGTTTTCGAAGTGTGAGTTCTGGTTGAGTTCGGTTGCATTCTTGGGTCATGTTGTGTCAGCAGAGGGTATTCAGGTTGATCGGAAGAATATTGAGGCAGTCAGGAACTGTCCTAGACCAGCATCAGCTACAGAGATTCGGAGTTTCTTGGGATTGGTAGGCTACTATCGTCGGTTCGTGGAGGGGTTCTCATCTATCGCAGCCCCAATGACCAGGTTGACCCAGAAGGGTGCCCAGTTCAGATGGTCGGACGAGTGCGAGGCGAGCTTTCAGAAGCTCAAGACAGCTCTGACTGCGACACCGGTGTTGGTTTTTCCCACAGGTTCAGGGCCTTATACCGTTTATTGTGATGCATCTTGTATTGGACTTGGTGCAGTGTTGATGCAGGATGGAAAGGTCATTGCCTATGCTTCGCGACAGTTAAATATTCATGAGAAGAACTATCCGGTTCATGATTTGGAGTTGGCAGCCATTGTTCACGCATTGAAGATTTAGAGACATTATCTGTATGGCGTGGCATGTGAGGTTTTCACGGATCACAAGAGTCTACGGTACTTGTTCAAGCAAAAGGAGTTGAATTTGAGGTAGAGGAGGTGGTTGGAGTTGTTGAAGGATTATGATATCACCATTTTATATCATCCGGGAAAGGCCAATGTGGTGGCCGATGCTTTGAGTAGGAAGTCAGCCAGTATGGGCAGTCTCGCTTACATTCCGGTCGGTGAGAGACTGCTTGCTTTGGATGTTTAGGCTTTGGCCAATCAGTTCGTGAGGTTGGATGTTTCTGAGCCCAGCTGTGTGTTAGCTTGCACAGTCGCTCGTTCTTCATTATTGGAGCGTATCCGAGATCGGCAGCATGATGATCCTCATTTGTGTGTCCTTAGAGACACGGTGCAACGCGGAGGTGCCAAGCAGGTTACCTTAGGTGATGATGGAGTTTTGAGATTGCAGGGTCGAGTTTGTGTGCCTAATATGGATGGGCTCCGAGAGTTGATTTTAGAGGAGGCCCATAGCTCCCGGTACTCTATTCATCCGGGCGCCGCAAAGATGTATCAGGATTTGCGGCAGCATTATTGGTGGCGGAGAATGAAGAAGGATATCGTTGCATATATGGCTCGGTGTTTGAATTTTCAGCAGGTTAAGTACGAGCATCAGAGGCCCGGTGGTTCATCTCAGAGGATTGAGCTTCCCGAGTGGAAGTGGGAGCGGATCACTATGGATTTCATTGTTGGACTCCCACAGACTCGGAGGAAGTTCGATGGAGTGTGGGTTATTGTTGATAGGCTGACCAAGTCAGCGCATTTCATTCCTGTGGCAGTCTCCTATTCTTCTGAGAGGTTAGCTGAGATCTATATCCAGGAGATTGTTCGCCTTCATGGTGTGCCCGTGTCTATCATTTCGGACCGAGGTGCGCAGTTTACCTCACGCTTCTGGATAGCACTTCAGCAAGAGTTGGGCACGCGGGTTGAGTTGAGCACAGCATTTCATCCCCAGACGGACGGTCAGTCCAAGCGGACCATTCAGATTTTGGAAGATATGCTCCGAGCTTGTGTCATTTACTTTGGAGGCTCGTGGGATCAGTTTTTGCCTTTAGCGTAGTTTGCCTACAACAACAGCTACCAGTCGAGTATTCAGATGGTTCCTTATGAGGCTTTATATGGTAGGCGGTGTCGGTCTCCGGTTGGAAGGTTTGAGCCGGGAGAGGCTCGGTTGTCGGGTACGGATCTGGTTCAGGATGCCTTGGACAAGGTCGGGATCATTCAGGATAGGCTTCATACAGCTCAGTCCAGGCAAAAGAGTTATGCCGACCGCAAGGTTCGAGATTTGGCTTTCATGGTCGGTGAGCGGGTATTGCTTCGAGTGTCGCCTATGAAGGGCGTGATGAGGTTTGGGAAGAAGGGCAAGCTTAGCCCTAGGTTCATTGGTCCGTTTAAGATCCTTGATCGAGTGGGAGAGGTGGATTATAGACTTGTATTGTCGCCGAGCTAGTCAGCCGTGCATCCAGTGTTTCATGTGTCCATGCTTCGGAAGTATCACGGCGATCCATCCCACGTGTTAGATTTCAGCACTGTCCAGTTGGACAAGGACTTATCTTATGAGGAGGAGCCGGTAGCTATTCTAGACCGGCAGGTTCGTCAGTTGAGATCGAAGAGTTTTCCTTCTGTCCGTATTCAGTGGAGAGGTCAGGCCGCTAAGGCATCGACTTGGGAGTCCGAGTCTGATATGCGGAGCCGTTATCCCCATCTTTTTCCCGACTCAAGTACTTCCTTCTTATGTCCATTCGAGGACGAATGGTTGTTTTAAAGGTGGAGAATGTGATGACCCAAAAGGTCATCACTTGTGTTGCAAGTGAATTCAGTGTTCTAAGGCCTAAAAACCTCCTTTTTACCCCACCTTCATTTACGTGCGTGGTCCGGACCTATATCTGGAAAGCCTTCTATGTGAAAATATGAGAAATAAAAATTTTTAGAGTTAAAAATTTGATTATGGTTGACTTTGGTCAACATTTTGAGCAAACGGACCCGGATCCGTGTTCCGACGATCCCGGAAGGTCCGCAGTAAAATATGGGACTTGGGCGTATGTCCGGAGATGAATTCCGAGGTCCCAAGCCTTAGAAATCAATTTTTGAAAGAAATTGTTTTACTGAATTTTCTAAGAAGCGAGAAAAGAATTAATGTTTGAAACCATTGTTATCGGGCCCGTATTTTGGTTCCGGAGCCCGGTACAAACTTGTTATAGTATTTGAAAGATAACTGTGAAATTTGGTGAAAAACGGAGTTTATTTGACGTGAGTTGGACTTCCGGTTGAAGAGTTGTGAACTTTGAGAGTTCTTGATGAAAATGTTGAGTTTTGATTCATGATTTTATATGTTATTTTGATGATGTGATCGCACGAGTAGGTCCATATGATGTCTGTGAGTTAGTACACACACTTGGTTTGGAGTTCCGAGGGCTCGGGTGAGTTTCGGGTAGGTTCCAGGATGTCTTAAGCTTAAAAACATAGTTGTTGCAGGTCCAGAGAAGTGGAAGGCCTCTGAACAAACCAGTGCGGTCCGCACAAAATGGAGTGTTGCGGCGGAGGGGCCTGTGCGGCCGCACTAGTTTTTGTGCGGTCCGCGGTGAAGAAACATTTCACTGGTCCGATTTCGGAAGCCTATATCTTTTGATATACAAGGTATTTTGAGATGATTCAAAAACAAAAGTTGTAGCCCTTCGTGTCAACTTTCCGGAAAGGTAAAGAAATAACAATTTGGACATCTGTAGAGATAGTTATGGCAAAAATACTAAAGCATGTCACTGCAGTACACAGGAAGGGCTGTGCGGCCGCGGTTGATTTTGTGCGGTCCGCACAGGGCATCTGAGGGTAGTATATTTAGACGGGATTTTCAGTTATTTTATTTTTCAAAACCTCAAATACATAAGAGGCGATTTTTCAAACAACCTTTCTTCTCCAAAACGTTGGTAAGTGATTTCTAACTCATTTTCTTCACTCCTTAACATCTTTTAACATGATTTCAACTCAAAATCAATGATTTTCATGAGGGTAAATGGGTGTTTTGGGTAGAACCNGCTACTATCGTTGGTTCGTGGAGGGGTTTTCATCTATCTCAGCCCCGATGACCAGGTTGACCCAGAAGGGTGCCCAGTTCAGATGGTCGGACGAGTGTGAGGCGAGCTTTCAGAAGCTCAAGACAGCTCTGACTACGGCACCGGTGTTGGTTTTGCCCACGGGTTCAGGGCCTTATACTATTTATTGTGATGCATCTCGAATTGGACTTGGTGCAGTGTTGATGTAGGATGGCAAGGTCATTGCCTATGCTTCGCGGCAGTTGAAGATTCATGAGAAGAACTATCCGGTTCATGACTTGGAGTTGGCAACCATTGTTCAAGCATTGGAGATTTGGAGGCATTATCTGTATGGTGTGGCATGTGAGGTGTTCACGGATCACAAGAGTCTTCAGTATTTGTTCAAGCAAAAGGAGTTAAATTTGAGGCAGAGGAGGTGGTTGGAGTTGTTAAAGGACTATGATATCACCATCTTATATCATCCGGGAAAGGCCAATGTGGTGGCCGATGCTTTGAGTAGGAAGTCAGCCAGTATGGGCAGTCTTGCTTATATTCCGGTCGGTGAGAGACCGCTTGCTTTGGATGTTCAGGCTTTCGCCAATCAGTTCGTGAGGTTGGATGTTTCTGAGCCTAGTCGTGTGTTAGCTGGCACGGTCGCTGGTTCTTCTTTATTGGAGCATATCCGTGATCGGCAGTATGATGATCCCCATTTGTGTGTCCTTAGAGACACGGTGCAACGCGGAGGTGCCAAGCAAGTTACCTTAGGTGATGATGGAGTTTTGAGATTGGAGGGTCAAGTTTGTGTGCCTAATGTGGATGAGCTCCTGAGAGTTGATTTTAGAGGAGGCCCATAGCTCCCGGTACTCTATTCATCCGGGCGCCGCAAAGATGTATCAGGATTTGCGGCAGCATTATTGGTGGCGGAGAATGAAGAAGGATATCGTTGCATATGTGGCTCGGTGTTTGAATCGTCAGCAGGTTAAGTACGAGCATCAGAGGCCTGGTGGTTCATTTCAGAGGATTGAGCTTCCCGAGTGGAAGTTGGAGCGGATCACTATGGACTTTGTTACTGGACTCCCACGAACTCAGAAGATGTTCGATGCAGTGTGGGTCATTGTTGATAGGCTGACCAAGTCAGCGCATTTCATTCCTGTGGCAGTCTCCTATTCTTCCGAGAGGTTAGCTGAGATCTATATCCGGGAGATTGTTCGCCTTCATGGTGTGCCCATGTCTATCATTTCGGACCGAGGTACGCAGTTTACCTCACATTTCTGGAAAGCAGTTCAGTGAGAGTTGGGCACGCGGGTTGAGTTGAGCACAACGTTTCATCCTCAGACGGACGGGCAGTCCGATCGGACCATTCAGATTTTGGAGGATATGCTCCGAGCTTGTGTCATTGACTTTGGAGGCTCGTGGGATCAGTTTTGCCTTTAGCGGAGTTTGCCTACAGCAACAACTACCAGTTAGTATTCAGATGGCTCCTTATGAGGCTTTATATAGTAGGCGGTGTCGGTCTCCGGTTGGATGGTTTGAGCCGGGAGGGGCTCGGTTGTTAGGTACGGATCTGGTTCAGGATGCCTTGGACAAGGTCAGGATCATTCAGGATAGGCTTCGTACAGCTCAGTCCAGGCAAAAAAGTTATGCCGACCGCAAGGTTCGAGATTTGGCTTTCATGGTCGGTGAGCGGGTATTGCTTCAAGTGTCGCCTATGGAGGGCGTGATGAGATTTGGGAAGAAGGGCAAGCTTAGCCCTAGGTTCATTGGTCCGTTTGAGATCCTTGATCGAGTGGGAGAGGTGGCTTATAGACTTGCATTGCCGCCGAGCTTATCAGCCGTGCATCCAGTGTTTCATGTGTCCATGCTTCGGAAGTATCACGGCGATCCATCCCACGTGTTAGATTTCAGCACTGTCCAGTTGGACAAGGACTTGTCCTATGAGGAGGAGCCGGTAGCTATTCTAGACCGGCAAGTTCGTGAGTTGAGATCGAAGAGTTTTCCTTCTGTCCGTGTTCAGTGGAGAGGTCAGCCCCGCTGAGGCATCGACCTGGGAGTCCGAGTCCGATATGTAGAGCCGTTATCCCCATCTTTTTCCCGACTCAGGTACTTCCTTCTTATGTACGTTCGAGGACGAACGGTTGTTTTAGAGGTGGAGAATGTGATGACCCAAAAGGTCATCACTTGTGTTGCAAGTGAATTCAGTGTTCCGAGGACTAAAAACCTCCTTTTTACCCCACCTTGATTTACGTGCGTGGTCTGGAACTATATCCAGAAAGCCATCTATGTGAAAATATGAGAAATAGAAATTTTTAGAGTGGAAGGCCTCTGAACAAACCAGTGCGGTCCGCACAAAATGGAGTGCTGCCGCGGAGGGGCCTGTGCGGCCGCACTAGTTTTTGTGCGGTCCGCGGTGAAGAAACATTTCACTAGTCCGACTTCGGAAGCCTATATCTTTTGATCTACAAGGTATTATGAGATGATTCAAAAATGAAAGTTGTATCCCTTCGTGTCTAGTTCCCGGAAAGGTAAAGAAATCACAATTTGGACATCTGTAGAGAAAGTTATGGCCAATATACTAAAGCATGTCACTGCAGTACACAGGAAGGGCTGTGCGGCCGCGGTTGATTTTGTGCGGTCCGCACAGGGCATCTGAGGGTAGTATATTTAGACGGGATTTTCAGTTATTTTATTTTTCAAAACCTCAAATACATAAGAGGCGATTTTTCAAACAACCTTTCTTCTCCAAAACGTTGGTAAGTGATTTCTAACTCATTTTCTTCACTCCTTAACATCTTTTAACATGATTTCAACTCAAAATCAATGATTTTCATGAGGGAAATTGGGTGTTTTGGGTAGAACCTAGGTTTTTCAAAAATTGGGAATTTGGACCTCGATTTGAGGTTCGATTTCAAACAAATTATATATTTTAGTTCGTGGGGAAATGGGCAATCGGGTTTTGGTTCGAACCTCGGGTTTTGACCACGTGGGCCCGGGGGCGATTTTTGACTTTTGGGTAGAACTTTAGGAAACTCATATTCATGCATTAGAATTGATCATTTAGCATTTATTGATGTAATTAAGTAACTTGTGGCTAGATACGAGCGAATTGGTGGTGGAATCAAGGGGTAAAGCTACAGTTGAATCGTGAATTGTGTCCGCGACATCGAGGTAAGTGTTTGGTCTAACCTTAGCTTGAGGGATTATGAGTTGTGTCTATTTGCTACGTGTTAATTGTGGAGTACGACGTATAGGCATGGTGACGAGTATCTATACGTCGTTGTCAAGCATGCCCGTGAGTCTTGTGTTATAAATTGTTATGACTCCGTGTGGTTTATTGTGCCTCACATGTTATTATCATCATTGTTCCCTTGCCGGGATGTTTGTTTGATATTATTGTTCCCTTGCCGGGATATTGTTGAGATATTGTTCCCTTGCCGGGATGTTTGTTTGATATTATTGTTCCCTTGCCGGGATATTGTTGAGATATTATTGTTCCCTTGCCGGGATATTTGTTTGATATTATTGTTCCCTTGCCGGGATTCTTTGTGATTATTGTTGGCTTGTAAATGGGAGCGGGTGGTACGCCTACCACAAGATATAATGAAATGGGAGCGGGTGGTACGCCTACCACAAGATATAATGAAATGGGAGCGGGTGGTATGCCTCCACAAGATATAATGAAATGGGAGCGGGTGATACGCCTACCACAAGATATAATGAAATGGGATCGGGTTGCACGCCTGCAACAAGATGTGAAAAGAAAGTGAAATCTGCTCTTGCTTCCTTATTCTTGTTAGTGGTTGGATTTGGATCCCTTTATAATTTTCTTGATGTTCTGTTTTTACCTGTTATTCCCCGAAGCATGTTTCCCCTTCTCATCTTTACTTGTTTACTTCTGTATTTCTTTTCCGTTGTATATATTTGAACTGCACAGGTTTATGTGGTAGTCTGGTCCTAGCATCGTCACCACTTCGCCGAGGTTAAGCTAGACACTTACCAGCACATGGGGTCGGATGTGCTGATACTACACTCTGCACTATGTGCAAATCCCGGAGCAGCTTTTGGACTGTAGTGTAGAGGCTACCTTCAGTCCACGCGGAGATCCAAGGTAGACCTGCAGGCGTCCGCAGGCCCTGGCGTCTCCCTCTATCCCTATTTCCTGTTTCATTTTCCTTTTATTCAGAAATAGTGTACTATTATTTCTTCAGACTTTGTATGTAGTAATCTTAGACAGTCTGTGACACTGTGACACCAGGTTTTGGGTGGTTAAGGCTTAAGTATTTGTAATAGATTCGGTTCCATACATTTTATTGTTGTCTTCCGCTTAAATCTGAATTTCCGTTGTTATCGCGTTATCGCCTTATAATTGTTAAAAAGAAATAATTGGATAATGAGGTAAGTAGTTAAAGGTTCGGCTTGCCTAGCTCACATTAGTAGGCGCCATCACGACTCTCGAGGGTGGGAAATCCGGATCGTGACATTCCATAACATTTACATAGATCAGAATCACTCCGATAAGGCATAAAACACATATTTAGAGCAAAACACTAGCGATTAAAGTTCAAGCTCAATTAAAGTGCAGTAAATTAGAGTGCGATAAGTGACAAAAATACGTAATTATAGCCTATCATCAGCACCCCAAACTTAAACCATTGCTCGTCCTCGAGCAATCAAACTACGGTTTATATAGACACGACCTTTTTAAACAATTCTCATAACTCATCACACCAAGAATATTTAAAATGGACAAATTACAAAAGTGTAACCTCTTCACCTCAAGATTTGACTCACAAGTACCACACATTATTTACAACTCACTCACTTACTCTAACATAGAGGTCAATGACATTACCTTTCCTTCATGGATCAAGTGCCCCACACAACAAAAGAGAGTAGTTCCACACAATAAAATTTAAGAATAATTAGGAAATCAAGATAGAAAGAATTCACTCACTCTAAAAAATAACATTCATATACTACAAAAGATGCATCATAGGCTTGCCCGTAGTGTACTACTCTACTAATCGAGCTCATTCAGTCTAGGATCAAGTAGGACTTTAATTGGTTGCAATGTAGGCTGCGGAACGGGTAGGATACATTTGGATATAGGACCGACTACACCTCCCTATGCACTTTAATACACACACTCTAATATTTAAAACACCACACTTATGTCAAACCATAACTCCACCTTCACATCAATGTATATAACTCCATACTTCTTTAAGCAAAATTACATCAAGAGTCACCACTATCAAGGAATATTTTTCACAACAATACAACTATTTTTTTTCTTTTTTTTTTCAATTCAAGCGGCTCTTACTTTTTCAAAACAGTGCACCTTTCTCCTTATCTCATTAGTACCACTCAAAATCCAAACCAACCACCCCAAATTTTAACTTTTACAAAGTTCATAACAATTCAAGTGCTCATGAGAGGTGAAAAGGTTCAGATAGATTGTTAATTCAAACAAATGGGTAAGGCTTGTAATGTAGTTGTCAAAGAAACAAGATTACAGACTCAAAGGGGTTAACTACGATACATAACAATTAGGCGGGTAAAATATATAACTGGCTCAACAAAGAAACGCCTATATCACTTCCAAGACTAAACAAAACTACTATTTCGCTTTGCAAACACACGGGGCAAGTTCTAGACATGAAATGCAAAGCACAGAACAACACACAAACCTCACAAACCTCACACATACATGGCACATAACTCACTCTAGATTGGACTCATCAAGACACTCTAGTCAAAGCAGTTAAGCAAAGTGAAGATCATACAATTTAAGGTACTTCTACAAGAGTCAAAAATCGAGCCTAAGCGTCATAGTCAAAGTAATCACTATTCTCAAGGCATAACAAAAACAAGAGATATTGCTTCAATTCAAAACATAGCACAAGGTTTCCTACTTGTAACAAAATAAAAACTAACTACACCCGGTTCAAACAAAACCCTTAGAAAAGAACCGCGACACAAAGAAAAACCAAGGGGTAATTGCGACACTACCTAACAAAAGAAAATCTTTTTGTCTTTTTCCTTTCAACTTAAATCCCTCAAGAAACCTGTCCAATGAGATCCATCGTCGGGAAAGTCCAATTTTTCTACTTCTTTCATTTTTTTTCTTAGGAGCTACTAAAATACTACACAACTACGAAAACAAAAACAAGAAGTGTCCCCAGGAAATTCTCCCACCCCACACTTAAAAGAGTGCAGTGTCCCCATTGCACAAATAAAGCAAAATAATAACGAGGGTGGACAAGAAACTCCCTGAAAGGCCAAAGGCCGAAGCAATAGCAGCTCACGGGGTACTCAAACTTCCCCCAGGCATGGTCCTTTGTGTGGGCACCCCACACTTAGTGCTCACCATCTAACTTAATTTTCCACTCTTCCAATGGCTTTGCCTCTTATGCTTATAATCCTACAAACAAAAAACAGACACTACAACAATAATAAGAAAAAAATAGAAATAAAAGAAAGAAGTAAAGATGGGTTGCCTCCCAACAAGCGCCTGATTTAACGTCGCAGTACGACACTGCTACTCTGTTCAAGCTGGGAGCTTTCTCTTCTTCTTTCTCCCATTAAGCCTAGCCTTTTTACACGCTCTCAGAAGATCTCCTCTTTCATCTCTTGCTCTTTTCTCAATCATCCTTAAACACTCAGCTTGCAACACCACCTCCTCCAACTCAATTGTCCATCCGAATCACTACAATTCACACAAGGACTCTGCTCTATCCCCTTCAATTCTACCACAGTAATCATGCACAAGTCCTCATAATTCTTAGGGAGCTTAAGTGCCTTGTACAAATTAAAAGTGATTTCCTCATCGTCAACTCTCATCTTCAGCTTCCCTTCCCTAACATCAATAATTGCCCCACCAGTAGCTAAGAATGGTCGCCTGAAAATAATGCGTACTTCCTCATCTGCCTCATAATCAAGAACAATAAAATCAACAGGAAGAATAAACTTTTCCACTCGAACTAACACATCCTCAATAATTCCTTCTGGCATAACTAGTGTACTATCTGCTAACTGTAAAGTGATTGTAGTAGGTCTAAGCACCCCCAATTCGAGTTGCTTGAACATAGAGGATGGCATCAAATTTATACTAGCCCCTAAATCACACATGGCTCTACCAACTTCTTGTTTTCCGAGAGACAGAGAATTGTGAAACACCAAGGATCCTTCAACTTAGGAGGAAGTTTACTCTGAACTCTATCATTGCACTTCAGTAAGGCAACTGTTTCAAACTCTGTATGTCTTCGCTTGTTTGCCACAATATCTCTGAGATACCTTGCATACTTAGACACTTCCTGTAAAATTTCCACCAAAGGTAAATACACACGCACTTGGCTCAAAATATCCAAGAATTTCTTGTACTTAGCATCATCTTTTTGCTTTTGTAGTCTTTGTGGAAATGGAGGAGGTGGCTTTGTCACAATTACTGGCTCTGATCCTTTGTTCTCTTTCTCATTCTCCTCAACTGGCTTAGAAACTAATTCTCCTTCGGGACTAGCTGTATACTTCTTTTTCTATGGAACTTCTTCTAATACTCTTCCATTTCTCAAGGTAACCGCATTGACTTGAGCCTTAGGATTAGGCTCAGTATCACTCGGGAGAGCTCCAACAGGTCTAATATTCTGATAGTTGATTCTCAGCCCTAACTTGTTGATTCTCAGCCATAACTTTCTGATTGTCTATCAAGAGCTTTTTCATCATGTCAGTCAAACTCTCCACTACTTGCTGTGGGGGTTGAGGTGGATGATTGTAATTCGCTTGAGGCCTGATATTCTGATTTCCACCCCAGGAGAAGTTAGGATCATTCCTCCAGTTCGGATTGTACGTGTTACCATATTGAGCATTTTGATTCATCGGCCCTCTAGCTTGTTGCCCCATAGTAGATAGATTCAGGATTCACGGGGCATATGTCACTTGTGTGACCTTCACCACATAACTCGCAGCAAGTAGACATCAGTTGCACATGTTGCATCTGTTGTGCTTGGTGCATTGTCATTTTATTCATCTAATTTGCTAATCTCGCTATATTTGCCCTCATGGCCGAGAAATCATCAAGCTCGATCACACCTGCTGCCTTTTGTTTAAGTGTTCTTCGTGGTTCCCCATCTCCTTGCCAATTATTATCATTAGCAGTGAAATCTTTTAGCTGGATCTGGATCTCACTATACGGTCTTGCCATGCAGCTACCCCCACATGCTGAGTCAAGATTCATCATTGATGCCTCGTCCAACCCATCAACGAAAGTGTGACCCAACACCTCATCAGTCTGACAATGGTGTGGGCGTTCTCTGAGTAGTTTCTTGTATCTTTCCCAAGCTTGTCGAAGAGTCTCATCATCTCGTTGTTGAAACCCAAGAATCTGGCTCCTTAGCGACTTTGTCTTCTTAGTGGGATAAAACTTGATTAAGAATTTCCTTTCTAGATCATCCCAATTGTGGATTGAGTTCACGGGCTCCTTTTGCAACCATTCCTTAGTTTCCCCCAGCAGTGAAAAGGGAAACAGTGTCAGCCTGACATAGTCCTTGGAAACGTTCGAATAATTGTAAGTGTCTGTAATTTTCAGGAAGTTCTGAATGTGCCTATGCAGGTCTTCATGAGATAGACCCACATATTTCCATGGGGATTGAATTAGTTGTACCATGTACTGTTTGAGTTCAAAGTGACCCGTGATATCAGGCTTCACAATCGCCTGAGTCATATTAGCCAGATTGGGCCTTGCAACTTCTATCACCGGACATTCTTCATTACCTGCCATCTCTATTGGTTGCGGTTAAACTACAATGTCCAACTCTCTTTCAATTCTACTTCTAGCTTCGGCTTCCCTCCTCACTCTATGAAGTGTTCGTTCGATTTCAGGATCAAGAGGAAAGAGATTGTTTGCGCTTCTACTCCTCCGCATTCAAAAAATGAGCCTGCTTTATTACAAATAAAGCAAACTAAAAATTAAAACTTGAACAAATAACGAATAAAAGCTTAAATTAGCTAAACAATCAATGTCACGACCCAATTCCTCCCTCCATAAACTATTGTGACAGCACCTAGTCTCTACGACTAGGTAAGCCTAACACATTGCAGAAATAAAAACAAAAGCATGAATATTAACTATTGGCAACACAACTATCCATTAAGCAACTAAATGCCACTCGGCATATACAGTTAACACTTCAGAAAAAAAAAAAAGTACCGAACAATACCCAAAACCTGGAAACTCGCAAGTCACAAGCTACTAAGATGTTCTAACTATTCTATACATCATCTCTACAGAAAGAAAGAGAAATGAACATAAGGGGATAGAGGGGGACTCCGAGGATCTGCGGGCGCAGGCAGATGTACCTTGAAGTCTCCAACAGGTAGCAGCGACTGCAACTAGTTATGAGACTAGTACGATGAACCTGGATTCGCACACGAAAAATATGTGCAGGAAAAGGCATGAGTACACCACAGCGGTACCTAGTAAGTGCCAAGCCTAATCTCGGTCGAGTAGTGACGAGATCAGGTCAGGGCCCTACTATTATATATGTATAATAAGATAAAACAGTATGAAATATCGCAATGAAGATAAATACTAACAGTCAGCTAGAATGAAATCATAGAAAAATAATAACTCAGTAAACAGAGATAGCAACAGGGGATCTCTCGGGATACCGTCCCGTAGTCCCAAACGTAAATGTACAGGGGATCTCCCGGGATACCGTCCCGTAGTCCCAAAAATAAATGTGCAGGGGGTCCTCCGGAATACCTTTCCGTAGTCCCAAAGTAAATATATCTAGTACAAGGGGATCTCCCGGGATACCGTCCCGTAGTCCCAAACATAAACGTGCATGGAGATCTATCGGAATACCGTTCCGTATTCCCAAAGTAAATATACAGCTCAATTTTCAACAAGGAAAAATCTATAGATCAGATAAAATTCAAATCAGAGAAGATAGGAAATTTTACACTAAACATGTTGCACGGAGTTCAGGTAGGCAGTTAAAGCAGTTAAGACAGCTAAGGCACGTAGGCATGCTTTCCTAGGCTAAACAGGATAGTGACATATTCTAACATTGCTCAATTAAGGGAAAACAGATATTCGCTTAATGAAAATGGGGTTTTCCAACAAATAGCCCGTGTATGCACTCTCACCTCACGTACACGGCATTCATATATCAAACAGTACCAAATCCTAAGAGGAGTTCCCCCACACAAGGTTAGGCAAGCCACTTACCTCGAACTAAGCTCAAATCAATCCGAAATCACGCTCTTGCCACGAGTATCCAACTCCGAGTGGCCCAAATCTAATCCAATTAATTACATAACATAAATATAGCTATAAGCAACTTATTTAGCTAATGAATTCAAAGCTAAGGCAAGAAAATACGAAAACGCCCAAAAATCCTCCCCGGGACCACGTCTCTGAATCGGGTAAAAGTCACAAATTATGAACACCCGTTCACTCACGAGTATAACCATACAATAATCAATCAAATCCGATACCAAAATCTCAATCAAAATCCCAAAATTCGGCCTAAGAACTGTTCTCAATTTTTTCCAATTTTTCACCTCAAATCCGAAATTAAATGATGAAATTAAGCTTAGATTAATGCGATACAATCAAAAAGGAGTTAGGAATCATTACCCGTAACCTTCCTCCGAAAATCTCCTCAAATTTCGTCTTCTACCGAGCTCTCAATCAAAATTTGAAGTTATGAACTCAAACCCTCGATTTCTCTCTTTTCAGCCAAGCGATATCTGCTTCTGCGCTCCTAGCTACGACCGCATCTGCGGTTCTGCTTTTGCGGCTAGAGCTCCATATCTGCGGGAATTCATTAACTCCCCAAACTCCGCACCTGCGCTTACTCCTTCGCAGATGCGGCTCCACTTATGCGGCTCTTGCGTCACATCTGTTGCCACTGGCCCTCATGCCTAAAATTGCACCTGCGACCCCTTCCTCGCTTCTACGAGGCCGCACCTGCGGGCTTCCCACTGCAGGTGCGAAAACACTAGAACCAGCCAACTTTAGATTTTTGCTCAAGTCCAAATTTTCATCCGTTAAGCACCCGATGCCCCCAGGACCTCAATTAAACATACCAACCAATCCTAATACACCATACGAACTTAGTCGAGCCCTCAAATCACACCAAACAACGCTAAAATCGGGAATCACCCTCCAATCCAAACTTAATGAACTTGAAATTTCAAAATTTTACAATCGATGCCGAAACCAACCAACCCATGTCCGATTGACCCCAAATTTTGCACATAAGTTGTAATCAACACTACGGACCTACTCCAATTCTGGAATCAGATTCCGACCCCGATATCAAAAATTCCACTATCTGCCCGAAACTCCAAAAATTTGAAGTTCGCCATTTCAAGCCTAAATGAGCTACGGACCTCAAAGACACAATTTGGACATGCCCCTAAGCCCAAAATCACCCAACGGAGCTATCAGAATCGACGGAATTCCATTCCGGAGCCGTCTTCACACTGTTCTGACTATGGTCCAAATTCTAAGACTTAAGCTCTCATTTAGGGACTAAGTGTCCCAAACACTCCGAAACTCAAAATGAATCATCCCGGCAAATCACAATAGCAGAAAATAGATTCGGGAAAGAAGTTAATGGGGGATCGGGGTGTTGATTCTCAAAACGACCGGACGGGTCGTTACAATCAATAACTAAGTCCCCTGCAATGGCGCCAAAAACTTGTTAGGACCAAACACACATGCAAGTATACATGGTCGTCAAGTAATAAAGTGACACGAAAGTTGGATGTCGAACCCTTAGAGACTTAGATTGATCGTTAGCTACGCAAACTAAAATCAATTAATTGTCCAAGATAATCAAGAGTGATGTTCTTCTATTAGTCTACTATTTCCAAAATCAAACAAATAACAACAAATTTAATGCGAATGCAAATGGGTATGATGAGACTTTAATTTAGAAGAGATGAAGATTCCAGGGTTGTGATTGGTTTAACAATCCTATTAAGTTCAATAATCACACTCGTTAATCCAGATTATCTATGGTTGCTAATTAACCGGATCATTTATATGAATAGCATGTTCCCACAAATACTACTCGCCTGTCCACAATATATCAATTCTATATTCCTATGGTATTGAGTCTATCATGAACGAATATAATACGGTATTTAACTAAGCAAGACTGTTAGGTATATTCTATCCTAACCGCAAAATCTTTCCCCGAGCCACGGGTTCAGAAACAAGCTCTCTCTATTTCTACTGTAATCTAAACATGGCTTTCCCAAGTATAGCATAGATAGTAGGGTGAATTGGTAGCTACAACAATTCACAAGTTAAAACTAGAATTAAAGAAATAACCACAAGATGATAATCCGAATTCACAGAGATGTAACTAATAAACGTTAATAATCATGTCAACCACAACCCTAGAAACTAGAGTGTCTAGCCACTCATGTTCGTAGCAACAATTTTCCAAGTATTTTGCATAAACAAATTACAAAGAAAAGATGAAGAAATGAAGAATTCGATGATTTTCTCCTCCAAAGAATGCTCCAAACGTCTTCTCCCTTCCAAAATAGTCTCCCTAGTTTAAAATGTGTCAAAAGTCCTCAAAATAGCATTTTTACATGTATTTATACCAAGTAGGGTCGGGCCCAGACGAAACACCTTTTCCTGTACGAAATAGGACTCTGGCTCTGTAAAATTTGCACAGGCACACCGCATGGGGCGACGTGCCACGCAGTGTGCTTGTGGGGAACTTCAGAGAGCATGCAATTTGAGGGCAGCAACAATTTACACAGCCCCGGAGCGCTATGCGGCACCCCAAGCGGTGCGATTGTGGAAATTTGGAAAAATATAAAACATGAAAGGTTTAGCCCTTTTATATAGCTTTCCAACGATATATTGTGGAGCCCAAACGGATTTTTGACCAATAAATTATGTACATTTTACTGGACAATGCGCAGTATGCCTGCTCGATTCTTCATTTCGTTCTTATAGTGCACTATCATCCATTGATACCCGAACACGATCTCAACTTAATCCTTGGGCTTTTACGGAGACTTCAAAGCTCCAGAATAGCTTGAATTCATTCCATAACATCTACATAGATCTGAATCACACCTACAAGGTATAAAATACATATTTAGTACAAAACACTAGCGATTAAAGCTCAAACTCATTTAAAGTGTAGTAAATTAGAGTGCGATAAGTGACAAAAATACGTAATTATAGCCCATCATCATAGAGGCAGAAAGATCAACTAAAAGGTAAGGTATCGCATAACAAACTTCCCTTTAAAATTTCTTTTCTGTCATGGAGGTTAGTTCAAAAGAAACTGCCTTTTGATGATGTTCTTAGGAGATTTGGTAAAAATATGGTGATTAGATATGTTTGTTGTAACAATCATAAAGTAGAGACTATGCATCACGCATTTGTGGAGAGTGAATCTGCCAAAAAATTATGGCACTCTTTTGGTGCACCACTAGGAATAGTAGGTGGTCGAACTGTTGGGAGTATTTTAGAAACATGGTGGAGAACTAAACCAAGAAATGGGGTTCATAAGATGGTTTCACATTACCCATATTGTGATTTTTTTTGGGAGATATGAAAAAATAGATGTTCTTGTAAATATGGAGACCAAAGAAAGATGTGGTATCGGCAAATGCAGCAGCATGTATGCTGGAATATCAGTAAGATATTAGGATTAAGCTTCCCATATTGTGTGTTGGGAAACACTTGGAATGAGCTTTGTGAAAAAGTTGAAAGGTTGAAGCCAATCCTCAAATAAACTGTTATCCAATGGCTTAAACCTCCTTTGCAAAAGGTTAAGATAAATACTGACGGGACTTACTCTCAGGATAAAGCAGGAGTCAGGGGCATTGTCAGAGACACTAGTGGAAACATGACCACGGCGTTCTCAATTCCAGTTGAATGCAACACCGATAATCAGACAAAAGCTTATGCAGCCAAGTTTGGGTTGGAATGGTGTATGCAACATAGATATTGGGATTGCATTCTTGAATTGGATTCACTACTCGTTGCTAATATGTAAGTGGATTGGAAAACTAACAACCTTAAGTTGAAGGAAGTAATTGAAGATACTTTTCAGATACATTCCATGGCGAAGAACCACAAAACTAATTTGAGTAATGTCTTTACATTAAGATAAATTTGATTAGACAAGTACTTGTCGCAGCCTGTGTTTTCAAATATTCAGTCCATATACATAAATTGCCCTACTTTATATTGGTGTTTGGGGGAGAGGGGCAAGCAGGTAGAAGCAAAATATATTATGGTAAATTTGTAGTTTTCTGACCTTACGTTATGCGTTAAGAATACATTTAAAATTGTAATAAAAAATCACACAACTTTATCTAATTATTATATAAAATATCTCATTTCTCATTGATTTTATATGATACTCAGACAATGTTGAGTGACTTTTCTGTTAAAAATATTATTTGGTGACTTTCGTGATACTTACATGAAATTAAATAATTTTTAAATTATATAAAATAGCTTAGATAGAATATTTACCGCTTTCGCTATATTTATGATATTTTAAATCTTACATAATGGACATGTCACTTCCAATTGGATTCTCATAATCTCGCATGTTATGTTACGTGATGTGTTTAAGAGGGTGTTTGGATTGGCATTTAAGCTGGTCAAATCAGCTTTTAAGCTCTTTTTAGCTTTTGTCAGTGTTTGGCAAAGTTATAAAGTGCTTAAAATAAGTTTAAAACTGCTTAAAATAAGCCGAAAGCAATAAGTTGGGCAACCCCAACTTATTGCATTTTGGCTTAAAAGCTATTTCTGCTGAAAACCCACTTTTTTAAGCCAATCCAAACGGGCTCTAAATCGGATGGTGGAAGTTGGAGTCTTGGAGATATGTATGCAGCAAAAATTGTCGGAGAGTAAACAAAGGGAGATAACAAGTGGAATTTTCCCCTGACGAAATATTATGTGGGCCTTTTTGATGAATAAAAAAAGATTATGGGTTCCTCTGCAAGTTGCAAAATCTTACTTTTGGACCATGCCGAGATATATATATATATATATATATATATATATATATATATATATATATATATATATATATATATATATATTGTATATTGTATATAAAAAATATATAAATTTTATACATCTTTTCATCTACCGAATATAACTAATTTCTGGCTCAAGCTAAAAGTGATAATTACCTTATTTATTAGTCCTACTCCATAACTCTTAGGAAAGAACTTTGAAAGTTAGAACATAAAAGCGTTCGAATGCCAAATATAATGCATGCATATTTGATGCGCTTCTGAACCCATATGTTATGTAATAGATCGAGCGATCTAAACTAAATTTCATCAATAGTACTATATTTTATGTGATACTATTACTATTGAAAAAGTCAAAGAGATGTTTTACAATCCTAATGTTATTTTGAATTATTAACGATCGTATTAACGAGGGCGAGGGTGAGTTTCGGACGAGCTTCAGACCAAATCCTCATGTTTTGGAGAGCCGGTTCTGTCATCTGGTGTTCCTTTATCGCGTTCGCGACGAAGCAATCGCGTCCGCGTAGTGTTATTGGGAGACAGGCAGCATTTTCCCTTTGCGTTCGCGAAGATTAGCTCGCGATCGAGAAGGTTGGAAGATCTTTGCTTTCGCATTCGCACTCAGTGTTCCGCGATCGCGTAGAGGTAAGGCGGAAGAGGGCATCAGGCAACTTCTTTTCGCATTCGCAAGTGCATAGACGCGTTCGCGTAAAATCTGGGGATTTGGTCATCGCGTTTGCAAGCTCGATGTCGCGTTCGCGTAGCACGTTTTGGGGAAGCCTTCATATTCTTCTTCGCGATTGCGAGGGACATTCCGCGATCGCGATGTATTAATCACTGGGCAGAATATAAATACTCTATTTCGAGGGTTAGCCATTTTTATCATTTTTGGAGTTTTAAAGCTCAGTTTTGAGTGATTTTTCGTGGGGTTTTCAAGCGGATCATTGGGGTAATTGTTCTTCATCTAGAATTTATTATATTCCATAATTCTATCTTTATTTTTATCTTATAATTAATGTTTTGAGTTGAAGAAAAATGGGAATTTTTGAAGAAAACTTTTATAATGTAAAATGATGATTTGATGGATGAATTGGTATCGGAATTTGATAATTTTGGTATGGTTAAACTCGTATTGGAATTGGTGTTCGGGTTTTATGAAATTTTCTTGGCTCCGAGGTACGGAGAGGGGAGTCGACTTTTGGGTTGATTTTTAGTTTTTGATAAAGATTGAAGCTTTATTATCCGGAATAGTTTCTTATGAGTTTTATTTATGCTATGAAGTTATTTTGGGTATATTCGAGCCGTTCGGAGGTTGTTTCTCTCGAGAAGTTCATTTTAGAGTAACGGTCTATGTTTTTTGCGGTAAGTATCTTGCCTAAATCCATGTTGGGGAACTACCCCTTAGGATTTGAGTCTTTTATGCTAATTGTGTCATGTGAAGCCCGTGCACACGAGGTGACTGATCTCGTCCAAGTCACACCTCTATTCGGAGTTGTGAAACGGTCGATTGCAATAATACCCAACTAGGAGTCGAGATCGAATCCACAGGGAGCGTAAATGGGATTAGTGGTATATATTTGGGTAGACGCGCGAAGTATCTTAGTTTCACTTCCACAAATAGTTGCTTTGATTTTGCTTCTAAAATTACACTAAGGATTGCAATTCTAAAGTATGAAACTAGAGAATAATATTTTTGTTGTTGTTTTTCAAATAATGTAAAAGGACTAGGGTTGTGACTTCCATCTAGGTGTTTGCCTAACGGATTGTAAGCTTTAAGGGGTGTTTTATTGGTCGGGGTGTATTATAGCAATCACCGCACAATTACCCACTCAATACCTCTCGGTAAGAGAGTATTTTGCCCAATTTGGCTTTCTCAAGTCTAAATGGGTATTGAACGCAGTTGATAAATTGCTCAAGTCGGGTTTTTATTATCTCTAGGTTCAACCCTTTAATTGGGACTATCAATATGTTGATTTCATCCCAAATTCTTGTTAGCCAAGTTTTCCTAGACTAAGTCTCTCTTTCTCAAGAAAAGACCAAGTAAAATAGGCACTAACTAATGTTTGCAACCATTAATTCTATAATTATTAGCAATAACAAGGCTAAATAATAAACACTCAACAATAAACAAGCCCTAAATCAAACACCCATTACGTTCACACACTAGGGTTAGGTCATAACCCTAGCTAAAGATCTAGCTACTCATATTGGGTAATGAAGAAAATAAAGAAGAAAAGATGATAAAACTCATATTGCAAGATTAAAAGATGAAATTCCAATGTTAAATTACCAATATAAGCTAAAGTTGCCTAAAAGGGTAAAGCAAAACGGCTACACACTTTTCAATATTCAAAACTTCACCTAATTTTGTGAAAGAAGTCGATTTATACACAGCTAAATTTTCGGACAAAATTGCCCTTTCGGAGGTTCTGCGGTCGCACAATTCTGTGTGCGATCCGCATTTTTCTTCAGCTCTTGACAAGAGTGGATTCTGCGGCCGCACAATTCTGGATTGCAGCCGCATCTCTTGGGAGGCAGGCAGCATTTGCCCTACGCGTTCACAAAGATTAGCTCACGATCGCGAAGGTTGGAAGATCTTTGCTTTTGCGTTTGCACTCAGTGGTCCGCGATCAGGTAGAGGTAAGGTGGAAGAGGGCATCAGGCAACTGCTTTTCGCGTTCACAAGTGCACAAACGGGTTCGCATAAAATCTGGGGATTCGGTCATCGCGTTCGCAAGCTCAATGTCGCGTTCACATAGTACGTTTTGGGGAAGCCTTCATATTCTTCTTCGCGATCACGAGGGATATCCCGCAATCACAATGTATTAATCACTGGGCAGAATATAAAATACTCTATTCCCAGGGTTAGCCATTTTTATCATTTTTGGAGTTTTAAAGCTCAGTTTTGAGCGATTTTTTGTGGGGTTTTCAAGCGAATCATTGGGGTAATTGTTCTTCATCTAGAATTTATTGTATTTCATGATTCTATCTTTATTTTCATCTTATAATTAGTGTTTTGAGTTGAGGAAAAATGGAAATTTTTGAAGAAAACTTTCAAAATGTAAAATGATGATTTGATGGATGAATTGGTATCGGAATTTGATAATTTTGGTATGGTTAAGCTCGTATCGGAATGGGTGTTCGGGTTTTGTGAAATTTGTCGGGTTCCGAGGTGCGGGTTGGGGGTCGACTTTTGGGTTGATTTTTAGTTTTTGATAAAGATTGAAGCTTTATTATCCGGAATAGTTTCTTATGAGTTTTATTTATGCTTTGCGGTTATTTTGGCTAGATTCGAGCCACCTGGAGGTTGTTTCACTCGAAAAGTTCATTTTAGAGTAACGCTCTATCTTCTTTGAGGTAAGTATCTTTTCCTAATTGCTTACCCTTAATTGAATTTGTTGTATCTCTTCGTAATTTATCAACCCTAAATGAAGTTTAATTATCCCTTATCGTAGTTGCCTTACCCTTATTTGAAATTATTTGCCACATATAATTTCTCCCTTGCTGAGCCATTTTTATCGAGGCTAGTATTCTCTATGTGTTTATTCTTTGTGAGCTCATTCTACCGTTTCTTTGTGTTCGAGAGCTCTTGAGTTGATTTACTTGTCGTATTCCCGTGTATTGCTATTGTTGTTACCGCTGTACTCAGTTTGTTGAGCTGAGGGCTATTATGATGTTGTGATCTTGGCACGTGATATTATTGGGCGGTGTTGTCGGGTGTTTGCACGAGGTTTCTACCGTGCTATTGTTACTATTGATATTTGCACATGCGGCGTGACAAGGTGGGTTATATATGTGGGTTTGCGCATGTGGCGAGACAAGGCGGGAATATTATTATGCGCGTGCAGCGAGACAAGGTGGGCATCTACTTTATTATTGCGCACGTGGCGAGACAAGGTGGGCTATGTCGGGAATTGATTTGTGATGACTTGTGATGGACTGGGGGCATTGTTGTTGTTGGTAATTGTGTAGTAGCGTGCCTACACTTCTGCACATTTTTGTGCAGATCCAGGTATATCGGAGTCAATCGATCGCTTGTTAGCTGTACGGATCTTGCTGGGGAGAGTCAAGGTAAACATGTTGCTGCGTTCGCAAGCTTCAGAGTCACCTTCTGATTTTGTATTTGCACTGTTTTATCTCCATTTCGAAACAGTTGTATTTGTAGGCTTTTTAGCAAATTTAGTAGAGCTTATGACTTGTACTACCGGTTTTGGGATTGTAAGTTTGTATAGAGACTTCTTTTTCGAAATTTTCAGATGTTAGTTAAATACTGTTATCATTTCAGTTAATGTTAGGCCATCACGACATCCTACGGAGGAAAATTTGGATCGTGACAAAGAATATGAAAGGAAAAGAAAGATCGACCATTACCGAACAACTTTTATCGAATTGAAACAACTCTTTTTGTAATCAAAGATGGATCTAGAATTTTAATTTATTGAGAATGAAATACATCTATGCTCCATGTATATTCAGCAATAGTTATGCACTTATTTTAACACAATAATTAAATAATTAAAATCTGTTATGAAATAATAAAATAAGAAGAAGAGTATTACAGAGAAAAGTAGAGAGAGAGAATTCTTATTGATATGTGATGAATTACAATAGAATAGAACTCTCTATTTATAGGGAGAGGGTGATTTAGCCACCAAGCAATGAACCCTAGAATCTCTCTAAATATAGACATTCACCATAAATACAATTCTATTTATAACACTCCCCCTTGAATGTCTATTCAACAGATAATGTGCCACGTTAAAACCTTAACTAAAATAAAACCTAGTGGAAAAAAATTCTAGAGAAGGAAAAAGAGTACACATATCTAACAATACGCCTTTTGGTTGCCTCGTTAAAAACCTTGCAAGGAAAACCCAGTGGGACAAAACCTTGTAAGGTAAAAAGAGTACAACGCGTATTAACTCCCCCTGATGAGAGCATCAATTCACATCCTTAAGCATTTGCATTCCAATCTTGTGCACCATCTTCAAAAGATCTTTGGTAGATATTTGATAAACAAATCAGCCATATTAACTTGAATGAATATATTGCACCTTGAAATCATCATTCTTGATAGAGATGTAATGTCTTCATATAATGTCGTGGAATGACTTTTCAATATCTCCATAGAGGTATTCTCACTATCACATTATCATGCTTATAGTTATAGCAAGATACATATGTGTACAAATTTCATTTAGGATATGGTACTTCAAGATCAAGAATTCTATATGCTTCAAGCAATTTAAATCCTTCATGGATCGTCATATAAGTTAAGTCATACAATAGACTTTAGATGCATATCAAGTTTTCATGTCATGCTAAAACTGATTGCACATACCATTGACTTTATACTTTCAAGTATTTGAACTACATGTTCAAAACTACATGTCTTTCATATGAAACCAAATTCTACTTGAATTGTTTCTCCAGACTTAAGATCTTCATATATATTTAGCGCTATTATCGATTCGTCGACAAACATTTTATATCGGTTCCAACCTCCTTATTTTCATAGAGACCGCTCCATTCATATATTCAGGTACCTGAATCTCTCCTGAGATTTTATGAAGTGTTATGTCATGTGATCTTCTAGATCACTTGCATCCTTTATTATGATCATTTTGATCATTTGCTCATATTCTTTATCAAGAAGTTTATTTGAAACCAATTTGTCTATACGCTTTATGCTTACCATAGACTTTGTCCTTCTAGGACTTAATAGGAGCATTTGCAACGAGAATATAGTTACTTTCTTTGGGTCAGCAAATGCGTCTGGCATGCTTTGCAATATATTTCAAATGAATTATCTATTTTGTGAACCTCAAGTTCATATTGTCTTATTCGAGGATATAGATGTACAAATGATAATTCATTCCACGTAACTTTTTCTCAACTGTTTATCATGTCTCCCCCTCATGTTAGAAAAATTAACTGTTCCTCAACTTTGA